>NC_068991.1:18328269-18338461 GCF_001194135.2 Octopus bimaculoides | reverse complement strand
TGGTGTATTTTATGTGCCACCCGCACAAGAGCCAGTCCAGGGGCACTGGCAACGATCTCGCTCGAAAATCCTACGAAGGCCAGTCAGGCGGTACTGGCAACGGCCACGCTCAAAATGGTGTATTTTATGTGCCACCCGCACAAGAGCCAGTCCAGGGGCACTGGCAACGATCTCGCTCGAAAGTCTTTAGACATGCCGCAGGCACAGATAATAATAATCCTTTCTACTAGAGGCACAAGGCCTGGAATTTTGGGGAGACGGGGATAGTCAATGACACCAACCCCAGTATGTAACTGGTACTTATTTCATCAAAAGAATGAAAGGCAAACATGACTAATAATAATAATTGCATTCCCAGCTACATTTGGAAATTCTAGGTCTTTACCCTATTGCACATAAACATCAGCAACAAAATCTCATATGGACCCCTAAGGCTCATCTGGACCTTGGTTGAGAACCACTGGTCAAAAGGGAAGAAGTATTCTCTGATGACAAAAAACAATGGCAATCAGATATTCATTGTCATATCTGCCAGATTGGATATATTATTGTTTAGATTGAAGTTTTAATATAAGGATTTGTGCTAGGCAGCTGATAATAGGACATCTATGTTTGTTTGTTTTTGTTTTTTTTCTTGTATATGTTTTTGTTGTGAGCTGTTTCTTATCTTATGTCATGTTTCTAATTTCTAAATGGGTTAGCCATATTTGTTATAGGGGTTTCAATGTGTAACAATTATATATCTCAAAAAGTACTTCCCTACTACAGAAATTGGAACTCGTGTCTTCATGATCATTATGACTCTTTAGCATTTAGACAAGCCATATCCAGCCCAAATATTCGACCTGTTTTATGACCAAATCAACCAGATCCAGTCTCCCGTACCTACCCCTACCTACAATGCCTTTCTAAAAAAAATAAACAATTGCATCATCGAAATCCTAAAGCTACAAGATAAAAATCATGATTAAGTTCAAAACAATGTGAATAGATAAGCATTGCATTTGACTGAGTAATCTGATGAAAGAATGAACTAATTGTCCAAGTCAGACAGTTGACTGTATTAAGTCTACTACTAATTTTGTCAATCATTGATAAGGTAAAGCCGATTCGAGTAGAGATTGAACTCAGAAAATAAAGGGACATAATTAAACACTGCTATGCAATTAGGTCATAATTCAACCAATTTTGCCAATTCGTTACTGTCTTAATGGAAATAAATTATGATAATAATTTCTTATATAAGCACCAGGGACAATACATTTGAGGAAGGGCTTGGGCAGTACTTTACATCAAACCTTGTAGGAAGAAAGCAAACTTTTAGCTCCATAGAATATGAGTTTAGAACAAAGGACTTAAGTAAATACTACAAGGCATTTTGTTTGGCAACTTACCAACTCTGCCAATCCACTACCATTTCTCTTTAATAATAGCCCAATCATCATCATCTAACATTCATTTTCCATGCTGGCATGAGTTGGATGGTTTGACAGGAGCCGGCCAGCTGGAGAGTTGTCCAGGCTCCAGTTGTCTGATTTGGCATGGTTTTTACGGCTGGATGCCCTTCCTAACGCCTGCCACTTTACAGAGTGTGCTGGATGCCTTTTACATGGCAATGGCACCTACAAGACAAAGACCTGTCAGTTAGCAGAGGGAGTGGGGGCATGGCCCTAAAGGACATGCCTGTATGTATGGATGGCCACGATTTTACTTAGCTCGACATGTCTTCTCAAGTACAGCAAATCACCACAAGTCCCAGTCCTTTGTCATCTCATCAATGAGATCCAGTGTCTGAAGACCCTTTCTCACTACTTCATCCCACACCTGAAATTTCTTTTCTAGTTCTGGTAGTGAATCAGCCATAAGGTCAAGGTCATCAGTATAGAGGAACTCCTCGGGGCAGCCAGTCTTGAATTCCTGTATTATGGCCTGGAGGACTATGATAAGCAAGAGGGGGCTGAAAACCAGTGATCCAGGTTGCAAAAATAGGTCCAAGCCAGCTACTTTCAGGGAGGGATCAGGAAATGAAGGTTGACTTTATTGAAAGCTTTCAACTGATCTGAATTAATCAGAGTTTCACCCTCACCCCCACTGAAGCTAACTTTGTTCCCAATCTTTCTATAACTTATTGCAATAGGTAGCATTTTGGTATTACACAGAATAGTAATAATAATGTAGGGGGTTGTTTTCCATTACTTTAGAAGTTGTTTGTTTAACCCTTTAACATTCAGATTATTCTGTGAAATGTAAAGCTTATTTATTCATATTGTTTTGAATTAATCATGTATTGTATCACAGCTTTGAGATTTTGATAATGTGATTGTCTATTTTTAGGATGACATTGTAGGGTAGGTGTGAGAGGCTAGACCTGGCCAGTTTGAACTTAAAACAGGGGGCATATTTGAGCTGGATATGGCCGGCTTAAATGCTAAAGGGTGAATTATTTCTATCATTCTTTTTGTTCTGAATGAGAAAATCCTCAAACTTATCTTAATCCTTAAAAAAAAAAAATGGGTAAGGAATCACAATTTGAAATTTGATTTAGAAAAACAAAAATTAAAAAATGTTAATCCCTTTATCTTCCAACCCCTCTACCATCTACCCCAATAGTACAGTCCCCACTAAGTCCTCACACCCACCACAACGTCCTACACTTTCTGTTTATATATTTTGATATTGTTTTGTGTTGTTTGTTTTATATTTATTTCTTTTGTATACCCAAACCCCTTATAATCTGTTTTCTTGTCGTGTAAGGTGACATTAGGTCAGTGCAAAAAAAAAAAAAAAGGGGTTGGTAAAGAAAGGAACCTCAAAAGAAATTTATCCCACCACCACCAAAGTGTGACTGGAGGATCAGAAAAATTGAAGAATGCAGAAAAAGCAAGAGAGAGAGAGAGAGAGTGGGGTGGAGAGGGAGCAAATAAGGGAGTAAAGGACTTGTTCCAAAATAAATTATGTTTGACGAGAGAATCAGCAGAGAAGAAAGAGAAAGAGTAAATGAGTATTTTTCCCCCTCTTCCTGCTACCCCTAATCTCACCTCACATTTCCTTTCCCTTGCCTTCTTGCACGTCTTGTCCTGGTGCAAGTCAATAACAAAAGAACTACTGCACCTCTGAGGGTATGTATGAGTGCGTGTGCTTCAGTGTACTTGTCTGTCTGTGTGTGTGTGTGTGTGTTCGTTCTTACTCAACTGTTTGCTTAAACTAGTGTTGCTTAGTAGAGATAAAAGAAACCTACTTTTCTCCTCTACATTACCTTATTTTTTCTTTTCCTACACTTCATCTCTCCCTCTCTCTGTACCTCTCTGTCTACTTCCTTCTCTGTACCTCTATGCTCTTTCTCTCTCTCTAACCCTCTTTCCCACTATCTCTCTCTCTCCTTCTGTGCACTCTCTTTTTCTCCTATTTCTTAACTAGCTCTCCTCTCATCTTTTTCTTGCCCTCTCTTTACCTTCCAATGTTTTTTCTGTCTCTACCTATCCATCCAGCCATTCATCTATCCATCTATCCATCCTCTTGTAGCTGGATCCTTCTCTCATCATCATCATCATCATCGTTTAACGTCTGCTTTCCATGCTAGCATGGGTTGGACGATTTGACTGAGGACTGGCAAGCCAGAAGGCTGCACCAGGCTCCAATCTGATCTGGCAGAGTTTCTACAGCTAGATGCCCTTCCCAACGCCAACCACTTCCTATGCTTTTACTTCTTACTCCTTCATCTTAAGTCTCCAATTTTCCTCTTTCTCTCAACTCTACACACACATGCACACACACACACACAATCATAAACAACATAAATATACTCACGCATGTGTAGAGAGTAAGGATTTTATTTTTACTTTTTTAATATTTCTTTATTTTTTGCCTTAGATCTGCTTCATTGAACTGGGACCCCTTAATACATGCTACTCTTAGAAAAATGCAGGAACAAATTTTCACCCCCTTAAAAAACCCATCAGCCTCTTTAAATCTTTATAAGAAATGTTTAGCAGCATTTCATCCATCTTCACATTCTGAGTTCAAATACCTCTCAGGTTAACTTTGCCTTTCATCCTTTCAGGGTCAATAAAACAAGTATCAGTTGAACACTGGGGTTCAATGTAATCAACTTTCTCTGAAATTTCTGGCCTTCTACCAAAATTTAAAACCATTATTATTATTATTAAGGCAGTCAACTGACCGAACCGTTAACATGCTGGACAAAATGCTTAGTGGCACTTTGTCTGTCTTTATGTTCTGGATTCAAATTCTGCCATGATCAACTTTGCCTTTCATCCTTTCAGGGTCAGTAAAATAAGTACCAGTCAAGCAATGTGTAATTGACTTAGTCTGTTCTCCAATGTTACTGGCCTTGTGCCCAAATTTGAAATCTCTGCCAGCTTGTTGCTTTTGCCTTAATAACACACACACACACACATTAAGTTTCTTCTTATTGTTTTTTCAGCTATAATTTTTTTTCTAATGCTTCTAGAAGTCTTCATCATTCTTTTATATACTTTGCAGGTTTCTTATTCTGGACCAAAATGATAATGTCAGAACCAACAGAATAGAGAATGAGAAACAACCAAAACAAATCTTCAAAGAAGTTGGAATTTTTTTTTTTATTTTATTTTATTTTAGTAAAAGAGGCATTTGAGAAGAATCAAAAGACAGAAACCAGAATTATGTCTTGTGAAACTTAAAAGAAACAAAGAAAAAGAAAAAATTTCGAAGAAAGTTTAAAGAAAATTTTGCAACTATGGAGAATCTAAACTTGTTATCATTGGTCTACTTACTAGTACCAATAGTCCTTATCTTACTTATTCTTCTGGGAAACATTGTAGTAATTATATGTATCCTATACAGCAAACAGCTTCAAACTGCCACTTATATCGCAGTACTCATTCTAGCATGCTTTGACATCACTCTTGCATTTTGCCTGCCATTTGCTGTCATGGAATCATACCGTCCCCTTTATTTAGTCTCAAATCAAATGCTGATAAATATGTCTGGTGCTTCTCTCAGTGCCCAGTGCTTGATAGCTTTCAATCGCTTCCAGACTCTGATGAAGCCACTTTCCTATAAGGCAAATGTCACAATAAAAAGGACACTCTACTTGATTGCCCTCACAGTTTTCTATTGCACTGTTGTAGCATGGACACCATTTCTTATTGAATGGGAGACAAATGGACTCTTGTTATTTGATGATAATATTTTACTCCTTCAAGTCATTTTGAAAAATACATATGCACTGTTTTTCGTTGCAGTCTTTATTCCAGTATGTCTTGTGACATTTTTCTGCTACTATAAGATATATGGAATCGCAAAACGCCATAGTGAGATGATAGCAACTCTGGAGATTTCACTGAATCACAATGGTAGCTTAGCTTGTAGAAAAACAAAATATGCCAAAACAATTGCCTGCATCATCTGTGCTTTTCTACTTTGGTTTCCTTTTCAAATGTGTGTGGTCTTTGAGAGTGCAACCAATTTGAAAACCATGAAGAGATTTCGGACTGGCCTACTTTATTTAGCTATTTTCAACTGCATCTTGAATCCATGGATCTACTCCTACAATAACTCGCAATTTCGTTCTGCATTGAAACTCATCTGCAGGAATATCTATGAACAGTGTTTGAAATACAAGAGACAATTAATTCACGAAATCATCAAAAAGCCCTTACACAGTGCCACTCTTCCCACATTTACCATATTGCCAGTTTATCAAAACAAAATTCAAAGCTGCTGCTACGAATATGAAGCTTTCCTTCATGCAATTCACAAGAAAAGAAAAACCTGCTTCTTTTGTCCCCTATTAAATTTACCACAAACCAGAATTACAGAGGGTTACACACAAAAATCCCATTTTGCAACCAAGAAGCTTTTCCACATTCCAGATACAACAACCCCTGTGGATAATTTAGTAACATGAATCTTCTGGAAATGTTAAAATTTTGAGAAACTGAAACAGCAACAAAGTAAAAATCCATGAAATGAAGAACAAACTTTTGTACTTCTGAAACGACATCTAAAACACCTAACATTATAAAGGATAAAAAAAAGTTATGGAAGTTTGAACTTCAGCCCTGTTTTTATTTTAAATTCAAAAAGAAAGAATATTTATTTCGTTTTTTAAAAAAAAGGTAGTATGTTCCCAACAAAGTATGAATGGATGGATTGGGTGATATGGTGGTATTTATGCATTTCCCAAAGGAACTAATAAATTAATTTCTATAACTGATACAAATCCATAAACTATTCTTTGATGATTCTGCAATACTGGTTCACCCATAATAATGGTGTTTTTCGTTGTTGTTGTTTTTTACATTAGCAACCAGACTTAGACAACTGAAAATTGAGTATATTTTGACCCGTGTACTGGTGATTGGATACAAACCACAAATTCTTACTTGGTTATTTGATACATTATCAACACAGACATCCATCCAGCACTGGTTCTCTTTTTTAAAACTTTTGTTTTAAAAACAAATAGTGGAATGAGATTGTATGACATTGATGCCTTTATTAAAGGGATAAGCTACAGCTACATATGCAAAAAAAAGAACAGGAATTAGCTTCAGGCAGTCACAGCAATTGACTTATCCAAAACAGCCCTACACTCACCTTCGGCATTATCTCCAGCATACATTATTAGCACCGACAGTGACAACGATGATGATGGTGGTAGTGATGATGATGATGATGATGATGATGAAAATAATTATGGCGGTGGCGGTGGGAACAATCGTAATAAATTACCTTACTTAAGTGCAGTATATGGAACATATATTGTTGTGTTACAAGAACAGACTAATACCTTACTAAAGACTTTACTTTAATCAGATATGAAAGAAGGAATGAAATAAAATGCAAATTCCATCTGCTCTGTGCAATGTTTGAACTTTGAACTTTCGATAACAACAATATTAATACCAGCAGTAGCAGTAACGAACACCAAACTTGGGAAAATTAAAATCACCCTGGCTGATTGTCTGCCAGCTCTGTCGTCATCCACCCTTATGTAATGAATAACTAATGATCCAGAAACATGGACTAAAGTGCATAAAATATCATGCTAGCAGTAATAGCATTTTGATCCCAAGATGCTAAATATATTACTCAACTTGCCTTTAAATTTACCATTGTATATTGGCTACAAACGTACATACGACAGCCATAGCAAATTTACAAAAAAAAAAAAACATTCGTGCCTAATATTAAGTGACAACGATGATGATGATGATGACAACATTTTCCATGTTTACTTGTGCTTATTTTTTCCCACCGACAGTTATGTCTTCCCAACAACAAGTAACCACTCATCTGTATGAAGTTGAGAATGGAAATTAATTTTTAAGTCAGGTAGATTGAAAGAAAACAGAGTTATGTACCTTGCTCAGGGACACCACGCAATTGTTGTTTAGCTCCAGATCATCCCTGATCAAAGAGACAGTCCAGCCATGACCATCCCATCTTTTTTTTTTTTTTTTTCAAATGTATCTAATATGTCGTTCCCGTTTGTTTGTTTTTGAGACAGTAGGATGAGTAATTTAAAGATTTTATTGCTATTTCTAGCGTGTCCAGTTACCATTTGGATCATTGGTTCACTCGTTGGCTTGTTAACTACACCATAATTATCTTAGTCTATGGTTAGACATTCAAACCTTGAACTTACGATCAAATTCGACCAGAAACTCAACAGTTATTGTCTTATTGAGAAAATGAAAGTTCAGCTCGTTTTTATTTGAGAAATTTGTTACATGCCTCTGGAAGTTTTGAGTTGTTGATATTCCATGAAGAAGATGACAACAAAACATTCAATGTTTGATATTCAGTGAATGATCAATAAATAAGATATGATAACAACGTGATGCAGGAGGAGGTGTAGAGAGAGAGGGAAAACGTTGTTGGATGGGGTCATCAGTGAATCTGAATGTGATAATGTGTTTGGTGTGTGTGTGTGTTAGTACATATATGTGTAACCACATGTAATTATGTGCATCTGTGTGTGGGGGGTGCATGAGAGAGAGAGAATGTGTGTTAGTATATGTAAAGTGATCGATATTAGGAAAGATATCCTGTCATAGAAACCATGCCAAAGCTAATACTGGTGCTTGATATCACCGTACATCTTGTTGGATCCTGTGAAACCGTCCAACCCATGCCGGCATGGATAAGGAACGTTCGATGGTGATGTGTGTGTGTGTGTGTAATGAAGTGTGTATATTGAATTCATGTGCCTCTGTATATGTTGTGATTGTTGTTGAACACCATGTCGGGCCTCGTCAAATAGACATATCAATCAAAAATATTGAAGCCATGACACTCACTATCACTTATATTTTTAGTCATTGTATATCTAGGACTACAATATCCCATGCATCTTATTTTGTTCTTCTCAGACAGTAAGATAAGATACGGTGGAGACTTCGCTGCTATTTCTAGCAGATCGAGTGACTGCAAACAGGCTTGCTCAGTGGCTTACGTATGTGTTTGGGTGCATATGTTGTATGCATGTGCGGTGTGCATGTGTGAATGCAAAAACTATGAAGAGACATACATACAATATTGCTGAATTTATTTCAGCAAGAGAAATATATCATCTGTTTCATATGATGAAATTTGTAAATATTCCGGTGAATTCTAAGAAATAAAGAAAGAAAACTTATATTCTTATTAATGCTGTTGTTTTTATCTTTTAGACAAATCACTTTTTTCTGTCTTTTTTATGTCGTGGAGTTATCTGATGCCTGGTCAGCTCTCACCCTGTAAAGCTTTAATCAAACCATTCCAGACAATATAATCAGGAATACAGTATCCAATGTGGAGGCACAATGGCCCAGTGGTTAGGGCAGCGGACTCGCGGTCATAGGATCACGGTTTTGATTCCCAGACCGGGCGCTGTGAGTATTTATTGAGCAAAAACACCTAAAGCTTCACGAGGCTCTGGCAGGCGATGGTGGCGAACCCTGCTGTACTCTTTCACCATAACTTTCTCTCACTCTTACTTCCTGTTTCTGTTGTACCTGTAATTCAAAGGGTCAGCCTTGTCACACTGTGTCACGCTGAATCTCTCCGAGAACTACATTAAGGGTACACGTGTCTGTGGAGTGCTCAGTCACTTGCACGTTAATTTCACATCATCTTACAATTGGCAACATACATAGATAATGTAGTATTTGATGCTCTCAAAACAGAAGAGATGACTGCAGCTCTAATTCCTTGAGCCACTGACCTGCACTAGGGTCCACTAATATTTTTGACTCTTAAAATCAGTGTCCAAGCAGGGACATAGTCCAATGATTGAAACAAGTAAAATTTTTAAAAATACATTTCACAGCCTTGATTTCAGATTAGCTTGGGACTTTTTAGTCCCAGATCAATCTTAATCCAGTGATTGTTTAGCCTTAGATTAATCTTGATCCAGGCATTGTATAACCCTAGATCCATCTGGATCTAGTGATTTTTTAGCCCCAGGTCAGCTCTGATCCAGCAAACTTATGATCAAAATAGAATTCCAGCCATGACTGTCCCATCTTTTTTTTATTGAGCATTATATCTTTAAGACTGCAATAACCAATGTACTCTTCCTTTTTGAAGGCAATAGGATGTAATTTGAGAAAGATTTAGCTACTATTTCTTGCAGGCCAAATGATCACATAGAGACTCCCTTGTTATTCTACCTACCTGGACCTATCAACTGAATCATTCACTAAGGCCAGCAGATGTCAAAAAGTTGTTGAAGTTTTACCCTTATCCCATTACACCAGTTGTATGGTATCAGGAGTGGAGGCATGTGGCTTAGTGGTTAGGGTGTTGGATTCCTGATCACATGATTGTGGTTTCAATTCCTGGACTAGGCAACACATTGTGTTCTTGAGTAGAATACTTCATTTCATGTTGCTCCAGTCCACTCAGCTGGCAAAAAGGAGTATTCCTGCAACTAACCAGTGTCTGATCCAAGGGGAAGTATATGCAGTAGCGTATCCAAGAAACTGGCCTTATGAGTCTATATGATTCTTGATATGATATCAGGACAACTGCCTCTGGATAATTGTCCTATAAGACAACTACCCCTGTAGTTCAGGTGCAAACCACTATTTAAATAAATAATATTTATCTCTCACCAGATGGAGTACTTTTTTTGTTGAATTTTCTATCACAGATCAGTACATTATATATATATATATATATATATATATATATATATATA
>NC_068991.1:18325158-18327856 GCF_001194135.2 Octopus bimaculoides | reverse complement strand
CGGGTTGTGTCATTGTATCTGTTTCTGTCCCGCACAACTTCTTGACAACCGGTGTTGAAATGCTTATGTCCCTGTAACATAGCGGTTTTGCAAAAGAGATTGATACAATAAGTACCAGGATTAGCAAAAAATTTAAGTACTGGGGTTAATTCATTTGACTAAAAATTTTCCAAGGAGGTGCTCCAGCATGGCTACAGTCTAATGACTGAAACAAGTAAAAAAAGATATACTCACACATATATTCATTCATTTAAGGTTCATTTTTAATTATTTTTCCATGCTGGCACAGTTAGGGTGGTTAATTGTTTTTTTTTTTTTTTGAGGAAGTATTATTACAGTTAGATGCTCTTCCTGTCACCAACCATTTCTTGCCTTACAAGTAAGGTTGCTATTATTCCACTAATTTCAGAGCAAAATGCTAAGGAGGCACAAGCACTTTCACACACATATACACATGATGGAGCTTCCTCCTACCAAATCCACTCACAAGGCTTTAGTTGGCCTGAGGCTATAGTAGAAGACACTTGCCCAAGGTGCTGCACAAGGGAACCAAATGGTTGGAAAGCAAACTTCTTGTCCACACAGACATGTCTGCACTTGCTATGGGACCTAATGCTCATCAGGAACGTAAACACAAATAATGACGAGGGTTCCAGTTGATATGGTCAATGGAACAGCTTCCTTGTGAAATTAACATGCAAGTGGCTGAGTACTCCATAAATACATGTAGCCTTAACATAGTTCTCAGGGAGATCCAGCAAGATACAGGATGTGACAAGGCTGGTCCTTTGAAATGCAGGAACTACTCATATTTGCCAGTCAAGTGGACTGGAGCAAGATGAAATAAAGTGTCTTGCTCAAGGACACAACACACCACCAGGTATCAAACTCATGATCTTGAGCCAACTACCCTAACCATTTAGCCACATGCTATATATATATATATATAGTTGTATTTGGGGATGGTCATGTTGCCAGTTTAAGCCAATAAAAACACACGTACTATATATTTGGTATTAATTTGCTTCAGCTTTAATTTATTTTTTACATTAATCGTAATACGATTAATGTAATAAATTTTTAAAAAATAAAAAGTTAGATATTAAATATTTTTTTAATTAAAAAAAATTCTTTTAATAAATAAATTAAAGCTGAAGCAAATTAACACCAAATATATAGTGCATGTGTTTTTATTGGCTTAAACTGGCAACATGACCGTCCCCAAATACAACAATATCTGTTTCAACACACGATTTCACATCAAAAATCTTGCAAAACGAATATATAAATGTGTATGTGTGTGTGTGTATATATATATATATATATATATATAGACACGCACACATATCCTTTCTACTATAGGAACAAGGCCTGAAATTTTGGAGGAGGGGTATTTATTTCATCAACCACACACACACATACATACATATGTCTTCCATGCAATTTCAATCACAAGGAATTGGTCAGCCTGAAGCATTAGCAGAGAGCACTTATCCAAGGCACTCCACAATGAGAGTGAAAGTAGGATCACATGCTTGTAAACTGAACTCCTATACTACACATCCACAATTATTTAGAGAGGTTATGTAATTCTAAAAGCCTTTTATCATGGGCTTTTCAAATTAGGGCTAACATGGTACTAAACAAGACAGGGTTAGGTCTTACATATGTAATATAGTGATGAGTGACACCCAACTGTAAGGGTTGAGACTCCTTTCAGTCACAAATGGCCATGGGATTGCACCTAGAAAGTTCCCTTCCAAGGCCCAGTGGTTAGGGCAGCAGACACGCGGTCATAGGATCACGGTTTCGATTCCCAGACCGGGTGTTGTGAGGGTTTATTGAGCGAAAACACCTAAGGCTCCATGAGGCTCCGGCAGGGGATGGTGGCGAACCCTGCTGTACCCTTTCACCACAACTTTCTCTCACTCTTACCTCCTGTTTCTGTTGTGCCTGTAATTCAAAGGGTCAGCCTTGTCACACTGTGTCACGCTGAATATCCCCGAGAACTACGTTAAGGGTACACGTGTCTGTGGAGTGCTCAGCCACTTGCACGTTAATTTCACAAGCAGGTTGTTCCGTTAATCGGATCAACTGGAACCCTCGACATCGTAAGCGATGGAGTGCCAACAACAACAGCAACAGCACTAAGAACCTATGGATGAGGACTATTAACCTGATTATGATGGCTGAACAAAAATAATCAAAGTTTGAATTTATACTTCTGGCAACCACATAATTGTCAAGCTCAGCAGAGAGCTTTTACATCAGTCATGGGCAAACTGTGACCCGCAAGACTTTGTGAATGGCACACTTAAAACATTACCCTGAATCTTTTTAGTTCCTGATAATGACTCGTGTCTCATGCAGCCCACATTTAAGAAATGATTGACTACGCCTCCTGTTTTACATCAGTCTACTTGCTAGAAATAGCAGCTAGGTCTCACTTCACTTTTTCTGTTTTGGAAAATGGAAGAGCACATTAGACAGTGTGGTCCTAGATATACAATACAAAGGACAGGGTAAAACAGCATGATTATAATTGTTTTTCTACCAATTAAAAAATAACCTAATTGAAATTTATCTAATAACTCCAGCAATGTACTTTTAACAAGGAAATTTAATTTTTTTTTTTTTTTGTAACAAATAAATAAAATAAAATAAATGAAAACAACCTATTTTGCATAAAAGCCATAAA
>NC_068991.1:18315770-18324873 GCF_001194135.2 Octopus bimaculoides | reverse complement strand
ACCAAACATACAGACAGACACACAAACATACATAAGATTTCTTTTGAAGGGGATTTTAATCAACTTGCATCAGAAATATTTAATATTAAAAAAAAAAATACAAAAGATCAATGATTAAAAAAAAAAAAAAGTGAAGTTCTAAACATTATGCTGGATGTATGAAATGTATAGATTTTTTGATTAATCAGAGAGATTCTGTAACCAATTTGTCATTCTTTTTCTCTTCCTCCTGAATCTTATACACATTTTAAATCTTATTATATTTTGTAATGCAACAGGTGAAGAATGATACTGTTGGTTGAAGGTTTCCAACAGGACAATCACTGCTTCATTAAATTCTTGATGGTAGCAAGCGTGATGAGAGTGTGTCTCCATCTCAGTGTTGAACAAATATTTTCCTACCAATATACATTGGTAAAGATACTAAATATATATATATATATATATATATATTTATACGCACACACACATTTACCAATATATATATATTGGCAAAAGATATACAATAAACACACACACATTTATATATGTATGTATAAAACATGGTTATCACTAACAAGTATGACATGGTATCATATACCATGATACCATGCTTTCACTAATTGTTTTAGGTGCCTATGCAGTCGTGAGCAGACACAGACACTCCCTTGGCACTCCTCACTTTGGTCCAGCAGAACATCCAAGATGCGACAGGCAAAGAGAAATAGAAAATGAGTACCAGCACTGGGCTGATATTCATTTTTAGCTAAGTAAAATGAAGTAACTAGAAATGAAGTGCCTCGTTCAAAGGAGACAATATGTTACCTAGTCATGGATTTGAACCCTCTACTTTATGATGGTGAACCAAATACCTTCAGCACAAAACCACATGCTTTTATATGTGTGTGTGTGTGTGTGTGTGTGTGTGTATAAGGTCGTAATAGTGAAGCCAAACCAAATAGTAATATTTTGAAATCATTTAATATGTTTCAAGTTTGCATACCTATAATAGGAAATGCAGCCGTTATGTAAACCTTCCTAAGAAGTGGTGAACAGTCCCAGAATTTTCAACTCAAGTCAAATATAACAAACTACTCCAAATCGTTGTTAGAGTATCCACATAAGTCTAGACTGGTTAGTTTGTACTGGCAGCCTGAAGCATACATATCAGATGATTTCAAAATATCACTATTTAGTTTGACTACGTTATTACAACTTACACACACACACATATATACGTAAGTATACATGCACACACAAATTTCAGGCTTCCACATGATTTCCATCTACCAAATTTTTACTCACAAGATATTGGCCAACCTGATGCTAAGATAAAAAAAACACTTGCTCACAGTGCAGCACAGAAGATCCAACATGAAGCCAAAGAGGTTGTAAAACAAACTTCTTAACTACAGTCATATCTGCACTCATAGAACTCATAAGATATTTAAAAAACTCCCCCCACCCCACCATTTCACATAAATTTAAAAAAATTTTTTTATGAAAGATAAAAACAATATAATAGCAAATTCCGATATAAGTAAAATATTAGACCTATGGTGTTATTTTTCTCAACATACTGTTGTTTATTTGTATAATACATGCACTGCACACGCATACACACAACCTATTCTATGGTCAGATTATAGGTGACTAAGCCAGCAAGCCCACCAAGCTTGCTTGGTGAGGAGGGTGATTTTTGGACACTCTAGGGATGAAAAACAAGACCTGTCAAAGGGCGGAGTAACTCAGTAGAGTCTAGCCATCCAAATATAGTCAAGAGTAGATGGTGCTCACAAGCTGTAGTGAAGACAAACCATCTAGAAGGAAATCTCTGAAATAAAAACTGTTCAGCAAGGACTTGCAATGTTATAGTTTCGTCAACAGACAACTGGTAATAAAATATATATATGTATATATATATATATATATATATATATGCATACACACAACACACACAAGCATGCATGATGAAAATACTCAATGTTTAATGGATCACTGGCTTTGCATCATTTAGTCTGTCAAAGGCCAAATCAGTCGTGCAGATCCCTGTTCTTACCGCCATCTCTCTCCATTGTCAGCAGCCAGAAATCACACATTTACAGAGTAACAGAAGTGAAATTTGTTTAACCAGAGATAAAACCAGTGCAACAGACTCAGCTTGTTGGGAGTATACCCCCACCACCAACACATACATACACATACATATAGCAGACAAGTGAGAAGAGCAGGCATGGTAGATATGCAGAATATTACCATGTAGAGAAGAAACGAAGATGATACACCATGTAGTGAGAGGTTATGCAATAACCCGACCAGCTAGTACAATCTCCTTCAGATCTCACAATAAGCATCTCAATAAAGGAAGGACAAATCAGATAATGTATTCTTGATGTGATGGTCATGGCTGGAATTCCTTTCACTACAGTTGTCTTGAGTTCTAAACAACAACAGTAGAAGCTCTCTGTAAGCAGTTTTACAGGAAAGGATTCTGTGAAAGAAGAGAGGAAAACTGATGAAAACTCAGCAACGTACTCTCAGAGAGAACAAAATCCAACAAGAGAAAATGTTGTTTAACCCAAGGTTTAGACCTGATCACAAAGATTTATGATCAAAAGGTATTCCAGACATGGCTATTCAATCATTTTTCCTTGGCTTAATACATCTAGAACTACATCATCATTCAATGTCTTTCCTTCTTTAAGACAGCAAATTGTGATTTGATGGAGAATTGGCTGTTATTTCTGGCAGGTAGTAGCTTCCTTGTTAGCTCAAGCTAAACCAGTGATCTGTAGAGATGCAAGTGATTAGAACTATTGGAAAAAATCTTGCTTAATGCTCCAGTATTATCTGGTGAAAGTAAACACATACAAACCGTGTACAAAGCAGTTGTTTAATCCCCAAATCAGTCCTGTGTAAGCAAACCTGTAACCAAAAGCATTCCAGCCTTAACCATTTTCCCACAGACATTGTGTACCTTTTATATTGTCCAACACACCCCTTTTTTTTTTATCGTTCAAAATGGTAATAAGAGATTTGACTGAAATTTTTAGTATGATATGCTTCCATATATGAGCTCTCCTATGGATAATTTGTGTATGAATGTATGCACAGAGTAGTTTTTTTTTTGTTTATTATTTAAATAGAAGGCCTCAAATAAAACTAACAAAGGAATGAGAGAGTAAATGGTAAATGACATTCATGGTATAAGCAGTCAAGTCAGTTGCCCATCAAACTATGACTGGAAACTAGATTGTGGACCTCAGACAACATTGTTGAAACAAACAGCTCAAAGCAATCTACTGCTGTAATGTCTGCCTTATAATATATATATGTACATATACTAATAAGGCAAAGAGCACAAGAAGAGGACAACATAGGCAGGACAAGTTAGCAAACGTGTATATATTTCATCACGCATGATAAAAGCAGTATTAGTTTAAAATACAATGTGTATCATATGTATATATTACACACACACAACAGGACTCTGCAGTTCCCATGGACCAAGTTAGTTCCTCTCACGAATATGGTAGAAGGAAATTGCCCAATACACAGCATAGAGGAATTTGAAACCAGGACATGATTGGAAAACAAACTTCTTTATCACTCAGCCACACACTAAGTGCTTGCTAGTGTGTGTGTGTGTGTGTGTGTGTGTGTGTGTGTGTGTGTGTGTGTGTGTGTGTGTGTGTGTGTGTGTGTGTGTGTGTATTCTACTATGAAATACCATAAGCAGTATCAAAACTGTATCAGTAAAACTTCTCTAAAATACTTATGTTACCTATCTATAGTAGAATTAATAAAGTCTGTAGTACACACAAGCATGGTTGAGTGATTAAGATTATTCCACAAGTTAACCCTTTAGTATTTATATAACTTTGTCAAATTTAATACTTATTTATTCATATTGTTCTGGGTTAATTATGTATTGTCTCGTAGCTTTGAGATTTCGATGATGTGATTGTTTATTTTGAGAATGTTATTGTAGAGAAGGTGTGAAAGGCTGGATATAGCCAGTTTGAACATAAAATGGGTAGAATATTTTGTCCAGACATGGCCGGTTTAATAGCTAAAGGGTTAAATCCCACTACAGGGTATCTGGGACAAGTGTGTTTATCACACCCTCAGGTTGACCCAAGCTTTGCGAGTGAATTTGAGTATATGGAAACTGTATAGAAGCCCATGAGAGACACCATACCTGTAATTCAAAGGCCTGGCTTTGCCACATTATTCAATTGATTCTACCTGAGAATTATGTTGAGGGTACTTGAACGATTATGTTGAGTATTCTGTAGAACACTCGACTACTTCATACACTAATTTAATGAATAGGTTAACAAGCAACTGGACCTGCATTTATCAAAAACGATGTAAAAGTCAGTCTAAAAATAAAAAAAATACAAGTAAAACAGAGTTAGATAACACAAAGATTTTGAATGGCACATAAATAAGAAGCATTTTAGGTGTAAATAGGAAGCAAATATCCATGTTTGTGCACAGAACCAACATTTTCTAAAAGAGGGAACACGGCTGATTACACCATTCTTGCAGAGTGGATTCAATACTGAATGATTATAAAGTTATCAACCTCCTCACAGAAGTAAAACACTGAGTTGACCTGGGTGGACTTTGACGAAATACTGTAGGAGGATGAAATAAAATACTGTAAAGAATTTGATCTAGCACTGTTGACCCCATCAAATTTTTTTGTTGCAAAATTCTGTTACTAAGTACCAGGCTAATTTTTGCAGAACTAATGCTAGAATATAGTTTATCAACTCCCCAACCACTGCCATTAGAGCCTCTACATCAGGCATGAGCAGCCTTTTCTGAGACATAGGTTACATGAGACATAGGTCACATGAGACATGGCTTATCATCAGGTGAACCATAGGACCAAACTAAGAAAAAATAACTGAGGTAATTTTTCATTGATGTACCATTCAGAAAGCCACACAAATTTCAGTTTCCTCCATGTCTATTCTATGGAGGCACATGGTTCAGTGGTTAGGGTGCTAAACTCATGATTGTAAGTTTGCGATTTCAATTCCTGGACCAGGCAACACATTGTTTTCTTGAGCAAAACACTTCATTTCATGTTGCCCCAGTCCACTCAGCTGCTGGCAAAAATGAGTAACCCTGTGATAGACCTGCGTCCTGTTCAGGGGGAGAATATATATGCCATGGAGACCAGGAAACTAGCCCTATGTGTCAATACAACTCAAGAAGGATCTTTATTCATAACCACACTACATGGTTCCTCATCCCACAAGAAACAAGAGCCAAATTGCCCCTTAAACCACACCTTCCCATCTTAAAAAAAGGACATTTTATTCTATTTAATTCAGAAGATTGAAAGACAAAGTTGACTGTGGCAGGATTTGAACTCAGAATATAAAGAGTCATAATTAAACACTGCAAGGTATATTTTCCAACACTAGCAATTCTGCCAATCCATTGCCATTGATTAGGAGAAGGAAATAGTCAAACTGAACTCAGTACATGACTGGTACTCTACTGTTCTATATTTAAGAGATGAAGAATTATTTACATTATTTACATCATTTACATTTGACGGATATTCGTCCTCATCTTGTTTGTTGTTAACACAACGTTTCGGCTGATATACCCTCCAGCCTTTGAAGGCTGGAGGGTATATCAGCCGAAACGTTGTGTTAACAACAAACAAGATGAGGACGAATATCTGTCAAATGTAAATGATGTAAATAATGGTACTCTACTATTGGATGAAAAGCAAAGTTGACTTTAGGAGTATTTGAACTCAGAACATAAAGATCTAGAACAAATGCCACATGGAATTTTTTCCAATGCTGTAATGATTCAGGCCGATTCAGAACTTCCCTCTTCCTAATAATAATTCTTTCAAATTTTGGCACAAGGCAAGTAATTTTCAGAGAGAGTGCAAGTCAATTACTTCGACTCCGAAAGGATAAAAAGCAAAGTTGACCTCAACACGTCAAGACAAACAATGTTTCGCAGCATTTTGTCCTGTGTGCCAACAATTCTGCCAGCTCACTATCTGAATAAAAATATTCCTTTCTTAATAAAAATATTTTTCTTAATAAAAATATTCCTTTCTACTATAGGCACAAGGCCTGGAATTTTTTTTTTGGTGGGGGGGTAAGTCGATTACATCAACCCCAGTAGTCAACTGGTACTTATTTCATCGATCCTGAAAGGATGAAAGGCAAAGTCAACCCCAGCAGGATTTGAACTCAGAACATAGTGACAGGCAAAATACCGCTAAGCATTTTGTCCAGCATACAAATGATTCTGCCAGCTCGCTGTCTTAATAATAGTTACTAAAAGATGAAATTGTAAGAATGTGGGCAATGAAGAGAGAAATTGTTATCCTAATAGTTGTGGGGGCACTTGGAGACTAACAATCAAGTTTGAGAAATATGTTGGAGAAATTGGAATTGACATTAGGTAGGGGGACTCCAAAAGGGGTCTCAGAGAGTAGTGTCCCTGCTTCCTGAGCTAGTTTTCCACATTTCTTAAAAATCGAGGTAGAGGCCTAGATCTCGGGACCACTCCTGTCTAGAAACTGAGGTTGGGGGGTAAGCAATGGCATGCTCCCCATAGAAAATCCAACTCCAAAAAAGCCTCATGATAGCAAGGGAGAAGGGGCACCAGCCATCCCAAAGGTTGCGGTGGGCTACACCTGCCTGCCCCAGTTGCTATGGCATTGAGGTAGATCTGGCCACTCCTATTAAAGGGGAGAAAACCCGAATTTAAAACACTGGATGATGATGATGATGACAGTATGAGATTGTGTGATGTTTGTTCCTTTCTGAAGAAAAAAGAGAGATTAGTAACATAAAATGAATGAAATAATTCCAGTGGTGCTAACCAAATTGAATCAACCATTTCTTACATAAGTTACAAAACTGACTGGGTATCAGTGACTGTATACATTGGTCAAGTTGGCTGACGTTCTCCCCATTAAATGACTGGTACTTGCAGATGAAAGATGTAAAAAAAAAAAAAAAATCCCTGGAGGAGAAAGGTAAAAAAAAATTAAAAACCAGTTTTGGCGAAATTTGAATTCTACAAAAAGATGGCAGTGGTTATTCCAATGCTCCAGGCACACCACTATCAATAATGAGCCAACAAGGAAACCATGACATGGTCACTTGATCTGTTAGAAATAGCAGTCAAATCTCCCGCAAACCACACTGTAAAACCCTTTTAAATAATGGTAGGAAACATTACATCACATGATAAGGGATGCTTTCAAAAGTGGGGCTGGTTACAGTTTAGAATGCCACTGATCATAAGTCTGGTTGATCAGAGTTGACCTAGGGCTACACAACATCAATAATAACAATGAGAGAGAGAGAGATAGAGAAACAGGAGTGAACTGAAGCATTTGAAAATTTTTGTTCCCAATAAAATGATGTGTAAAAATTGTGTGTATGTGTATGTGTGTGTGTACACACATGCGATAAGCTAACAGAATAAGGAGGATGGTCATGGCCTGATGAACTGAATCATATTATCAAATCAAGAGAATTGAGGATGTTAATTCTGCTGCAACCTGGATGTTGCTATTTCTCAGGCAAGGTAAGCCTAATCCATGTCAGGAGAGAAAGAGAGAGAGGAAGGTAGAAAAGAAAGAGGGAGAAAGAGAAAGAGAGAAGGGGGGGGGAGACCAATAAAACAAACAATATTTTTCTTCCAGCTTAGATCAAAGTAAAAAAAGGACAATGCTTTCTTCTTTGTTTCCAACCTTTCACGTTACACATGTACAGAATTATTAATACTCGCGTCTTTTTATCTTTTACTTGTTTCTGTCATTAGACTACGACCATGCAGGAGCACCTCTTTGAAGGGTTTCAGTCATACAACACAAACCCCCAGTACTTAATTTTTAAGCCTGGTACTTATTCTCACTGGTTCTCAAGCAGTGGTGAGAGACAAATACATACATAAACACACACAATAGGCTTCTTTCAGTTTCCATCAACCAAATCCAATCACAAGGCTTTGGTTGGCCTGAGGCTACAGTAGGAGACATTTGTCCAAGGAGTTCGAAGTAAATTTCTTAACACACAGCCATGCTATATTTCATATCTACCAAGCTAAATGATTCATGTAAAATCATTTACATGCAACAGCATAAGACATGGAGTGGTACTGAAACAATTGTAATTAATAATAAGCTGTGCTACATTTATTCCTTATTTCGTTTTATCTATCTACCTATATTTATATCTATCTATATATCATGATATTTATATAGCTAGATTGAGTATTTTTTCACTCATATATATATATATATATATATATATATGTGTGTGTGTGTGTGTGCGTGTTCTTTTAGTCTTACTAGTTTCAAGGTGGAGGCGCAATGGCCCAGTGGTTAGGGCAGCGGACTCGCGGTTTCGATTCCCAGACCGGGCGTTGTGAGTGTTTATTCAGCGAAAACACCTAAAGTTCCACGAGGCTCCGACAGGGGATGGTGGTGAACCCTGCTGTACCCTTTCACCACAACTTTCTCTTACTTCCTGTTTCTCTTGTGCCTGTAATTCAAAGGGTCAGCCTTGTCACACTGTGTCACGCTGAATATCCCCGAGAACTACGTTAAGGGTACACGTGTCTATGGAGTGCTCAGCCACTTGCACATTAATTTCACGAGCAGGCTGTTCCGTTGATCGGATCAACTGGAACCCTCAACGTCATAAGCGACGGAGTGCCAACAACAACTAGTTTCAAGAAAGGGACTTTAGCCATGTGATGGTCATTTACACTGAATTTTAACATGCAGGTGTGCGCACATGCACACTCCTGTCCTGGAGTCACATGATAATTGTAAGTGAACGTCACCATCATACAGGTGATATAGTTTGTTTCCAGTCTCCTGTGAAAAATATGTCTGGCTATGGAGAAAATATGACCTTACTTGAAAATAGGTGAGGGTTGGTGACAAGGGCATCTGGCCACAGGAAATCTACTTCAACAGATCTTGTTTGATCCATGCAGGCTAGAAAAGTGGACATTAAAATGTTGATGATAATGGCACACAATCACATACAAATCAATACATACATATATTACACATCTCTCTCTCATTCATATATACATATATATATATATA
>NC_068991.1:18306967-18311995 GCF_001194135.2 Octopus bimaculoides | reverse complement strand
TTTTCTATAGATTTGGGGAGAGGGGGGATAGTCGATCACAGCGACTCCAGTACCTGACTGGTACTTAATTTATCGCCCCTGAAAGGATGAAAGACAAAATCGACCTCAGCGGAATTTGAACTCAGAACATAGCAGCAGACAAAATACTGCTAAGTATTTCGCCCACTGTGCTAACGATTCTGCCAGCTTGCCACCTAACAAAAAAACGAAAAAAAACCAGATGAAATAATAATAATAATAATAACAACAACGCATTGATGCAGTACCAGGCAGGGGCTCTCATGGCTTCTGATCCTAACTGACTGATAGTGTTATCATGTACATGTTTTGTCTTCATATAAAACACGGGCTACAGCAAATATTCTGCACGGTACCACAAATTTGCTTGTCAGTTGCTTGACTGTAACCAGTCGAGCATGTCCCTGAGTGGTTGATGATATGTGCATCTCTGATCACAAGCAGTAGTCTGGGAGCTTCATAGCCATGTATTGAGAGGGATTCTTTGGAGTTGAAATAATTCACCTCTGGAAACCTGGGGGTTTCACTCATCATCCTTCAACAACCTCTTTCAAGGACCTTTTGAGTGACATGAGCTACTGGAACTAACTGAGAAAAATATGAGCCCCATCTACAAGATCATGCACTGCTTATTTGGATATGACATCACCAAAATGCTAGAAATGATAACCAAACTTTCCTCACACTATACCCTAATGCCAGAAAAAAAGATACATTAGAAAATATAATCCAGGACACATAACTGAGAAAGGTGGGATGGTTATGGCTGGAATGCTTTTGATCATAGCTCTACTGGATCAGGACCAAGTTGGTGAGGCTAAACAGCTACAACTTCCCATGAACCTTCAGCTTACCTACTTGACATGAAAACAGAATGGTTAACAGTAGGAAGGGATTTCACTCAGCTATAAAAACATTTCAACAACTTCTCTGCCATAAGACATTCTAAACATGTAAGCATGGGAAAATGTATTTATAATATAAATAAATAAATCATCATTATCATTATTGCTTAATAAACGTCGTTACCTTCATTGGACACGAAACTCGGCTTGCAAAGACCTGTTGGGGCAAGGGAAAGCGAAATCGTCATGGCACCTGTGCCCAGCATCGCCTTCCTGGCACTTGTGCCGGATGGCATGTGTAAAGACATTCGAGCGAGATCATTGCCAGTGCCGCCGAGCTGGCTCCTGTGCAGGTGGCACGTAAAATACACCATTTTGAGCGTGGCCGTTGCCAGTACCGCCTGACTGGCCTTCGTGCCGGTAGCACATAAAAGCACCCACTACACTCTCGGAGTGGTTGGCGTTAGGAAGGGCATCCAGCTGTAGAAACTCTGCCAAATCAGATTGGAGCCTAGTGTAGCCATCTGGTTTCACCAGTCCTCAGTCAAATCGTCCAACCCATGCTAGCATGAAAAGCGGACGTTAAACAACGACGATCATGCTGGTATGGGTTGGATGGTCCAACAGGATATGGTAAGCCAGAAGATTGCATCAAGCTCCAATGTCTGCTTTAGCACAGTTTCTTTGGCTGCATGCTCTTCCTAATGCAAACCACTTTACTGAGTATACTGGGCGTGTTTTTCACAAAATTGACACTAGTGAGGTCAGCAAGTAAAGACATCCCAACTGAACTGCCATGAGGTGGCTTTATGCCAGGTGATGAGAGGCTAAAGTAAGACAGGGGGACAGTAACAGGTGTCTTGCTATAATGGAGATGAACTAATACTAATAGAGGAAAAGAGAGGATGGTGATGATGAGGTGCCAGGGCATATCCTCAAGGTACAAGGTGAATGGAAGAGAAAAGAGTAACAAAGGATCAGAGAGGGTGAGTGAATAAGTAAGATTGTAAGAGTGTGAAAAGAGAGTGACAGAGGGAATAGAGATGGAGGTAGGGTTGTCTGCGGTGAACATGGATGGAGATATGGTCAATGGTGAATATCAGTTGGGTGGGAGAAGGCGGAGGAAATAAGAATAGTTTGTAGAGGTGATAGGTGAAAGAACATGATGTAAAATGTGGCGGGGATGTGAAAGAGATGCACAGCAGCCAGGTCAGAGGTATATAGGTGAGAATAGTAAAATAAATCAAAAACATAAAAATAAAGTAGGGTTTAAAAAAAAAAAAAAAAAAACTTACCTTTTTTGGTTTTATCAAGAGGTCCCCATATTCTAATTGTGCCATCATCTGAAACACTGGCTAACATGCTAGGCACTTTAGGATTCCAGTGTACACAGTTGACAGTTCTAGTGTGTCCTTCCAACACAGTTATTGGAACTTCTTTTCGAATGTGCCAAATATAAACTTTATGATCTAGAAAATACAATTAAAAAAATATATATATATCACTAACATAATATCACTTCACTGAAGTCAACAGGAAAGTCTCTATATGATCAATGAATTCCTAGAAATAGAGCTAATTCTTCCTTTAATCACACCCTTTAAAAGGGTAAAGACCCCTTCAGTCATGAATGACCATGGGATTGCACCTAAAAGTTCTCTTCCTAGGCACAAGTTTGGCCAAGATTGCTTATGGAAGTCCAGCAGTTGCCCATGCATACCAGCCTCCACTTTCCATGCCACCGATGTTATCCAAGGGAAAGGCAATGGCCGATACAGCTTGGTATCAGCGATATTCTTTTCTACTCTAGGCACAAGGCCTGAAATTTTGGGAGAGGGGACAGTCAATTAGATTGCCCGCCCAGTACGCAACTGGTACTTAATTTATCGACCCCGAAAGGATGAAAGGCAAAGTCGACCTCGGTGGAATTTGAACTCAGAACATAAAGACGAATGAAATGCCGCTAAGCATTTCGCCGGCGTGTTAACGTTTCTGCCAGCTCACCGCCTTAGTGTCAGTGATATTACAACTCATTTCTACAGCTGAATGAACTGGAGCAATGTGAAATAAAGTGTCTTGCTCAAGAACACAACATACAGCCCAGTCCGGAAATCGAACTCACCACCTCTTGATTGTAAGCCTCGGGCCAACCAAAGCCTTGTGAGTGGATTTGGTAGATGGAAACTGAATGAAGCCCGTCGTATATATGTATGTATATATATATATGTGTGTGTATGTGTTTGTGTGTCTGTGTTTGTTCCCCTAGCATTGCTTGACAACCGATGCTGGTGTGTTTATGTCCCCATCACTTAGCGGTTCGGCAAAAGAGACCGATAGAATAAGTACTAGGCTTACAAAGAATAAGTCCCGGGGTCGGTTTGCTCGACTAAAGGCAGTGCTCCAGCATGGCCGCAGTCAAATGACTGAGACAAGTAAAAGAGTAAAAGAGAGAGAGAGTAAAAAGTTTATACAACAGCACATAATGTACAGAGTTAAAATTACCTTCACTACCACTGGCAATGAAATCTTGATTTAATCCACCAAAACACGAATGTATTGTATAGAATCCCTGGGTAACACCCTGAAATTTTCGAAGAAGGCAGCGATCCTTAAGATCCCACAAATGGACTCCCTAAAAGATAAAACAAAAAAAATGTATAGCATTAAATGATAAACAGAAAATTGGTTTTATTCTTTCTTTTCATTTTTCTTCATTTACTCCAGAAACTTCTTAACTAAGTGAAAGAGTAACTGCAACAACATCCCTGATTACTAAAATAGCATGTAGTAGCTTTGAAATAATAATAATAATAATCCTAGAAATGTCACTAAGCATTTTGTCCAGCATGTTAACAGTTCTGCTAGTTCACTGCCTTAACTCTCTACTATTTAAACAGGTCATATCCAGCCCAAATATTCAACCTGCTTTATGTTCAAATAGACCAGGTCCAACCTCTCACACCTATCCTGCAATGTCATTCTTAAAATAATCACATCTTCAAAATTTCAAAGCTACAAGATAATACAGGATCGATTTAGAAATTTGTGAATAAATAAGTATTACATTTGACAGAGTAAGCTGAATGCTAAAGGGTTAATAACAATACAACTTTACTGTACAAACTGATCATGAGTTTTAAGCAAGACAACTAGATATTATTATCCAAGAGAAGATGTGAAAGGAGTGCATTATCATCATAGGAGTGCATTATCATCATAGATGTGCCCATGTTGGCTGTTATGGATACAGCAATCAAAAAAATAAAAAACAAAAAAGAAAAGTACCAAGACTTAGCAAGGAAATTGCAAAGTCTGGAGATTTTCTGCAAATGTAATTCCTGTAGTTATAGGTACCCTAGGTACCATTATCAACAGACTTAGTAAGTCCTTTAATGAGATTGGAGTAATGGCAATAATACAGAAATTTATTCTATTAGGAACAGCAATGATTGTTTGAAAGTCCTAGTTGTGACCTAACATCAAGGATATCGATTCCAAATGTAGCACATTTAAGCATACCTTCAAATAATAATTCAAATACCGGAGTAATTGGAATGTTTACCTGAGTGGCCACATTTAATAAAGCTAATTTTCCAGTTTCATCTAAAGTGAAAGACATTACAGGATGATCTTCTTGTAATCTGTGGAGAAAGTAAAATGAAAAAAAATAAACACATTTAAAATCCTTTTGTTACTGTATTACTGTTGAAATATGCTGCCTTTGTTTCAATAAATTTTGAAAGCCATGAAAAACATAGTAAAATTATTTTGTCAATATTAAAGTGGTGCTTGAAACAAATTAAAATGGAATTTTAATAGGTTTTGAGATCACTTTAAAACATGAAATTTATATCAACGGATTCAGGGAGGTCTTGGTGGTTGGTTGTTGTTGTTGGCACTCCGTCGCTTACGGCATCGAGGGTTCCAGTTGATCCGATCAACGGAACAGCCTGCTCATGAAATTAACGTGCAAGTGGCTGAGCACTCCACAGACACATGTACCCTTAACATAGTTCTCGGGGATATTCAGCGTGACACAGTGTGACAAGGCTGACCCTTTGAATTACAGGCACAACAGAAACAGGAAGTAAGAGTGAGAGAAAGTTGTGGTGGAAGAGTACAGCAGGGTTCGCCACCATCCCCTGCCGGAGCCTCGTGGAGCCTT
>NC_068991.1:18301414-18306695 GCF_001194135.2 Octopus bimaculoides | reverse complement strand
AAGAATACAAGAAGTAAAAATTAATTTAATGATGCTTTTTTATTCACTTTATCAAGTATTTTACAACCATCAATATCATTTCACACACTTATGCATGAGTAACTTGATCTGCTAAAAATAAAAACCAAATTTCTCTCACATCTGTTTCTTAAAAAAAAAAACACATTGAATATTATACTCTTAGATACATTATAGCTAGGAGGCACGTAAAAGCACCTACTACACTCTCGGAGTGTTTGGCGTTAGGAAGGGCATCCAGCTGTAGAAACTCTGCCAAACCAGATTGGAGCCTGGTGCAGCCATCTGGTTCACCAGTCCTCAGTCAAATCGTCTAACCCATGCTAGCATGGAAAGCGGACGTTAAACGACGATGATGATGATGATGAATAAAATATCAGAGGATCATTGCTGGAACATCTTTGACCATAGTTCAAATAAATTTGGGGACAAACAGCAATAACATAAATGTTAGTTATTCCATAGGTCAACAGAATCTGGATTGTTAGTTCAACCACATATCAATAGGATTTGGGGCTAAACAACAGTAATACCTTCCCTGCAGAATCCTGCTGCTTTTTCTCAGACAACAACCAAGTGATGATAGTAGTTGATCTTGCCATACACTTCACTGATCTAACTTGATCAAAGACACCTTGAAGTGAGATATATGAGGTAGAGGTTGTCATGGATATATTTACCAGAGGAGACGGGCCTGGGTTCACAAAATTTTGCACACCTCTGATTTAAATTGTCAACAATAGGTGCCAGCCTCTTGGCAAGCACCTTAGCCAAGAAATCTGAACTACTTGTGTATTGTGTCCCTTTTGTGTGAGTCCTTCTTCAGCATTGTTTGCTGTCTTTAGGTCACACAACTTGGAACATCCTGCAGTCTGCTGCTATTTGTAACAGATAGCTGACAAGTTAGCAACAAACTAACATGGTATATCAACTAAGTTCATAGTTATAGCATCCCTCTCCGTGAACAGCTTATTACAGGGTTGTCCAACACAACTGTCAAAATCAGTTTCTTGCAGCATTCTGCGTCTTGACCATGACTCAGCAAAGACTAATTAGGTAGGCACCAAATTCCACTGAATACTACTCCAGCAAAGTGTTACTGAAAATTTGCAAACATCTGCTCAGAACTGGGTGGCATGCATCCACTATGGTCCACCAGATATCAAAGAGTAGATTTGCTGTCACAGTGTTCCTTCACCACCTTTACCCATTAAACAATATTTGCTCCAAGAAATAATAAAAGTAACAACACATGAGAAATACTTACATATGAAAATCTGATTTATCTTCAAAATTGTAGCCTCTTATTCTATTGTGGGTGTCAGCAGCTAAAACAGCTTTCCCATCGTGTTGACATGCAAGGCACTGGACTCGAACACCTTCCCAATTATCAAAAAAATTGCCATCTTGATCCTGCAAGATCAAACAACAAGGGAATTTAACTCTTTCAAGTCCTGTAGTAATTTCCTTATGGCAATCTGCTTGAAATTGGATTTGATAAAAATAAAGGTAGTCTACTTATGGAAATAAAATTAGTATTATTGCATGGATAAACTTCATGAGAGGATGTAACGAATGTTGATGCATATTGTGAATGTGGTTTTACCTGTTATGTACTTTTTATAATTGAATATGCTGTAATGTGAAAGAAGGAGCCTACATGATAAACAGTTTGTGTACCACAGAAGTTGAAATGATGTAAGAAAAAAAACACAATTTGACACTTTCCCAGAGTAATACTTCACTGAGTGAGAACACACTGTAGCGCTTAAGTCATATAAACAGGTAAGGGTTAGCAACAGTAAGAACATTCAGCTGTAAAACAATGCCTTGATAAATATACTTGCCTAACCCATGTTGGCATGAAAAAAATCAGATGTAAAGCCAAATTAAAATTCATATATCAAGTCTAAGATAAGTCCTGGTGTTGTAGAAAAGCAAAAAATGAACATTCATATATTTGTCACCTACTTACACATGTAAATTAAGTTGATTACAGGTAGCTGTTTCCATATGTATAGCTGTAGTGAGTGGACACAAGTAGGGGGAATGGGTGTTAGGATACGTTGAGAGAAAGAGATTTGAGAGAGAGACATTTTGTGCAGGTAAGGTTTGCAAGGATACAAAGGGAGGAAAATACAGCGAGTGATGAACCAAGTCAGAATAAGGTGTTGGGAAGATCGTTTGTTGAGGAGAGGCTTGTTAAGGACAAATTGTGTGCAGGGACATGGACATTAACAGCATGCCTTTATGGCCTTTAAGTCTCAATTCATTGTCATCTCTGTGAGGCACAACATCAGATCATTTTTCACACTATATCTCAAGTCTTTCTCAGTCCCCCTCTTCTACAGGTACCTTCCACTTTTAGAGATCAGCACTTTTTTATGCAGCTACATCACAAAATGATCCCAGCACAGTCTCCTTTCTTGCACACTATAATCGATGCCTCTTATTCCCAATTTTTCTCTTAACACATTTACACTTTGTCGTACATGTACATTGATATTGCACATTCATTTCTTTCAAGCTTTTGCATGTCCTCTGCAGTCATTAGACCATGTTTCACTACCATGTAGCATAGCTGTTCATACACAAGCATCATACAATTTGCCATTCACTCTACAGAAGAGGTCCTTTGTTACCAACAAAGGTAATAGCTCTCCGAAATTTGCCTAGCCAGTTCCAATACTAAGACAACGCTTTCAGAGTATCCATGGATGTTAAACAATGATGCCAATGGTGAATAATGTTAGAGGGTCTTGAAGAATGATTTGCTGTATCTGTTCCAGCACTGAGTTTTAACAATACCTGGGATGACAATGTAGCCAAGCTGTATTGATTCAATTCAAAGGTCTTGCTCATGAACAAACTTTGGTGGCATAGGGATGACAGGATTCTATATATGAGTAACTGCTAATTTTCTTTAAAAATTTGTGTCTAGGCCTACAAATGTGTGTGTATATCTAAGTTAGATTAAATCAAAGATTATAGCCATGAGAGGTATTACCAGTGTTATAATGAATTTGAATGACAAAAAATCCTGACTTAAGCACATCTTAAAAGCTCTGTATCTTCCCATTTATAATATATATATATATAAAACAATAACATGTTTCAAAAATGAGGGAAGAAAACTTTGCTTACACATTGGTAGAATTGTCCTCTAGTGCCTCCTGTGAAAAATTCTTTGCCATCTGCATGCCACGCAGCACTGGTTAAACTATCTTCAGGAGATTGACTCATTTTAGCTTTCAATTCACTAGTCTACAAAAACCAAAAATAGAAAAGGGTAGAAAATGTTAATCTTGATAGTGTTACAAAGCTGGATCAAGAAATAACTTATATAAAACCTCTGTAAGGTTCTGGATAATAACAAGACTGAAAGACAAATGACACAAGTACTTGCATGAATTATTAAGGAGAGTGAATAGAGGGGAAAATTGAAACCACACCAATGACTGTGGTATCACTTACTTTTGGAATAATATGAAAGGAGTAATTATTGATAAAGGTTGTTACTTTTAGCTTTGTATCACCTCCAACATAGAACAAGTTGAAGCAGTTATATATATATATGTACTCACAAACATACACAATAAGGATTTTAAACTTGAATTTTCAAGGTGCAGGCATGGCTAAGTAGCAAGAAGCTTCCTTCTCAACCACATGGTTCCGGGTTGAGTCTCACTGCACGGCACCTTGAGCAAATGTCTTCTACCATAGCCTTGGGCCAACCAAAGCCTTGTGAGTGGATTTGGTAGACGGAAACTGAAAAAAGCCCATCATATATATTTGTGTGTGTCCATACATGTATGTGTTTCTCCTGCATGACCACTTGACAACTCGTGCGTTTACATCCCCATAACATAGCAGTTCACCGAAACGGATCGATGGCTTAACAAAAAATAAGTACTGGGGTTAATTAATTCAGCTAAGAATTCTTCAAGATGATGCCTTAGCATGGCTGCAGACTAATGATTGAAACAAGCAAATGATAAAAGAACACTGAAAAACAATTTCCACCCCACTGTCACAATTAGAAGTTAATAAGCTAGAAATACTGAATAAAGTTTCCCCTTTATCTTACATTGTGGTGGTTTACATGGTTCTCCACTTAATAAACTTCATCATTTTCTATTTCCAAATGCCTACAAATAACAAGCTCAATGCTAATTTATCCACAAGTCAAGCAAGTCTATGTGGTTACTCAATTTGCTACAAATATTGGCCAAATTTCACTCAAATCACCCTGCCTTCTTAAAAAAAAAAAGTGATCACAAAAACAAAAAGTGTTCTTGTCAATTAAATCCAGTCAAAAATAACCAGAGACTAATCAACAACAATAGCAACAACATTGACTAATCCAGGGGTTTTCAAACTGTGGTCCGCGGACCACAGGGGGTCCACAAGGACAAGACAGGGGGTCCGTAGACAGCAAATGCTTTTTATGGGCAATTTGATTTTATATATGTTTTTTAATCGAAATCTTTTAATTGACAATAAACCTATTTGTTAAATACTGTTAAATAAATAAATGTAAAAATATATGATATTTTAAGCAAATATGTATAAATTTCATAAGCGTTTATAAGGGGGTCCCTAAGGTAAAGCCTGAAATATAAAGGGGTCCGCAAGCCAAAAAGTTTGAAAACCCCAGGACTAATCTACATTTCAATACATTCAACACACCAGTAAAACCACCTCACCTCAACATTCCATAACCAAACTTCAGCACAGTCGTCTGGACCACAAGCAATGATGTATTTACTATCTGGATGCCATGCTATATATGATACACCATAGGAGTGACCTTCATATGCTCTACGCATCAATACTTCAAACGTATACTGTTTAAAAATATTAAAAAAAAAAAAAATATAAGCAAATTAGAGAAAGACGAAATTTAAAATGGGTGTTCATGTATGTATGCACATGTGTGTAAGTGTGCATAAAATATGTATGCATGCATGTACTGTTTACATTATAAGAATTTAGAAAATTTGAGATAAGAAATAAATCATTTCTACATACTATTATTTTTAGCTTTATCTATTTCAGAGATATATATATATATATATATATATATATTAATAATAAGAAGGAGTTATGATGCAAAAACATATATATTAAATGAACATATTTATCTTCAATATATATTTCTGTATAAAGAAAAAATTTATTAAGAGACTTAATAAATCAAAATTCCTTTACACATCTTCAGGAAAAGATAAATATAACACCAGAAAAAACACACTCTTGTTAA
>NC_068991.1:18278652-18301336 GCF_001194135.2 Octopus bimaculoides | reverse complement strand
TATATATATATATATATATATATATATATGTGCAACATAGTACAAAATTTTACAAGATGAATACACTCAATGATGCAAAGTATACAAAGTTGATTAATATTTACATCATACAAATATAAGTATGACTCCTATTGAAGAACAAGTCACATAAACATTAAACAGTTGTATTTTGGAGGAAACAACGAGAAAATTCAGTAGACCAATTTAGAATCAAGCGATTAAATTCTCCTTGAGTTAGTATATATATATAAAAAAAGGGAGTGTTACATTAGTTATTTCGAAGAAAGGGGAGATAATAAAAGTGTGCTGACTAACCAAATAGTAGCCGTCATCATAGTGACGACATTAAGAGTTAAAGGACAGAGAGAATACAGAGTCACTTGTATTGTACATAATGTGAATGACCATTTCTATAACAATAATGTTAATTTATGGTTATTGTAAATGAAGTTACCACTGTAGCATTATACGTAAATGCCTGGTACCACGGTAGCATGGATGGTGCCAGGTAGGTTGGTATCAAAAAGGTTAAAAAGACCACTGGTAATATTCATTAAAATGTGGTATTTATTCCCAACAGATCAGAAGACAATAGAAGTATTGCAAAATAAAGCATTCTACCAAAGTGGATTTAAACCTCTGATCAATAAGTCAATGTTTCAATTATATAACCAGTCAGCCATTTCAGTTACCATTATCCACCAGGATGTCATGACTTCTGTATTGATATACAAAAATGCTGTAACTTACCATATCAACATCCCAGATAATGAGAGTACCATCCTTGGAACCTGTAGCTAATTTTGTGCCGTCCGGAGAAAATCGACAAAACCATACTTCATCACAATGGTCATTCAATATTTGAATAGTATTACAAGGAAACTGATCCCTATAAATAAAAAATAAGATAAATAAAATACATATATAATGAAAGAAACAAAAAGAATTATATGAATTAGGTGTAGGAGCGGCTGTGTGGTAAGTAGCTTGCTTACCAACCACATGGTTCCACGTGGCACCTTGAGCAAGTGTCTTCTATAGCCTCAGGCTGACCAAAGCCTTCTGAGTGGATTTGGTAGATGGAAACTGAAAGCCCATCGTATATATGTATGTGCGTGTATATGTTTGTCAGTGTTTGTCCCCGCAACATCGCTTGACAACCGATGCTGGTGTGTTTACGTCCCCGTAACTTAGCGGTTCGGCAAAAGAAAATGATAGAATAAGTACTAGGCTTACAAAGAATAAGTCCTGGGGGTCGATTTGCTTGACTAAAGGCAGTGCTCCAACATGGCCACAGTCAAATGACTGAAACAAGTAAAAGAGTAGGTGAAATTTTCTCTATTTTGCATGCAGAATTAAGTGTACTGCCCAAATACATATCATCATCATCATTTAATGCACACTTTCCATACTTGTATGGGTCAGACAATTACTTGAAGCAGATTTTCTACAGCTGGAAGCCTGTTGCCAACAGTCATCTGTTTCCAAGCAAGGTAATGTTTTTCCATAGTTGCACATTTTTCACAGAAGACTGGAAACAAACAACTTTGCTTTTATAACACCGATGCTCGTTTACAGCCATCACACAATATTTAGACAAGGGTTTATACAAACACACAATGAGCTTCTTTCAGTTTCTGTATGCCAAATTCACTCACAAAGCTTTGGTTGGCCCAGAGTCATACTAGGAGGCTTTGCACAAGGTGCTATTCAGAGGAACTGAACCTAAGACCACCTAGTTGAGAAACAAGTTGCTTAATCACACAGCCAAGTCAATACCTATAACAAAATACATTCTAGAAATCTGAATAGAGGCAAAAGATCTGTGAACTGTTAATCTAATACCCTGATCAGGTGAGGATTTTCAGTCCCAACTTGGTCCTGAATTGATAAATCTATGATCTAGGATTTCTAACCATGAACATCCGGTCTTTCAGTCAGACATAGGGCAAACTGACTACATTATTCAATGTGTGCTGTTTCTTTTCAAGACAAAGAGGTGCAGTGCAAGGGAGATTTTGCTGCTATTTCTAGCAGGTAGGGCAACCACTCATAAGAACAGAGACAAGGATGCATTCACAAATTCACATAGCTGACAGCTACCATAAAATAGACATACCCAAGTATAGACATGGATACACACACAAATACTCATATTAACATCTAGAAATGTTTAAGAATTAATCATTAATTAAACAAACAATCTTAGACAAAACATTAGGATTCATAGATAAACAAGTGAATATAACATATAGAGTGAGAGAGAGAAAAATACATCCCCGCATTATGGAAAGTTGGATTCATAAAACTTTTGTCCAAACACTAGATTCCATAAAGTAAAATAATTTCCTAACATAGATGTCAATGGGAAAAATAGGCTTAGCATTACAAGATTTTCATAAATGCAACATTTCTAGACCATAAGGAATGCCTGCCAGTTCAAATAAACATACATATATACATATACATATGTGTGTGTGTGTGTGTGTGTGTGTGTGTGTGACTGGCACTCCATCGATTACAAGGGTTCCAGTTGATCTGATCAACGGAACAGCCTGCTTGTTAAATTAACATGCAAGTGGCTGAATACTCCACAGACACATGTACTCTTAAAGTAGTTCTCGGCATCACAGAGTGCAACAAGGTTGGCCCTCTCTTAATTACAGGCACTACTCATTTTTGCCAGCTGAGTGGACTGGAACGACGTGAAATAAGGTCTCACTCAAGGACACAATGCGTCGCCGGGAATTGAACTCACGACCTTACAATCATGAACCAACTACCCTAACTACTAAACCACACACCTTCAGTTTTTCATTGTTCTTTCTTCTTGTTTTTGCCTTTGTGAGTTACAAGTGATGCTATCTGTGAGATTCTCAGCTTTTTTAGCTGCTATTTTTCTGAACTTCGGTATATGGTGAAGCAAATATTTTGCTGATCCCTTAATTATATGTATATATATATATATATATATATACACACACACACATACATTACATACATACATACATACAGACACATGCCTAAACCTCACACACACTTGCAGGTATTCATGAATGCAGAAAAGGCATTAGTCACTGAAATGTAACTGGGATAGACACCATGACTAATGCTTCTAAGAAAAACAATCAAAAATCAATATCACCAAGACTCCTATTACTGTTATTGATGAAAAGTGTAATTCAAGGTTTGACAGGAGGACAAAGAAGAGGGAGGTGGGAGAATAACTTCTGAGCAGGGGAGTTGATTTCCTTTCTTTTAGTTTAGATTTTTACTTCCAGGATTTCTTTGTGGGAGTTTGTTTTGCTTTTTCTTGTCATGTGCATGGCAGTGGGAGGTAATGTTTGGTATTTCGGATTCATATTTCATATTCATGAAAATTCAAATGATTTTTAATGAAATGAAATTGGAATGAATTTTCATTTTAAATAAATAAATATTAATGGAAATTGAACTTGAAAATTTGAAATGAATAAAAAAAAAAAAAAAAAGCAATCAATGAAAATAATCAATTGAATTTCATGATAGGGCCATTCATATAGTCACACACTCCCACCAGTGTGAGTTTGTGTGTGTGTGTATGCGTCTTCATACATGTGCACCTTTATGTATAAGCATTCAATGTAAATATCAAACAACAGGCATTATTAACAAAGAAATGTTTAAGAAAATGAAACAAAATGAAGTCCAGTTAAATGTACCAACCTATTACAAGTGTGGTCTATGAGGAGAGAGACTGCATCAAGATTGTTGTCAAGTTTGGTATTGTGGTACAAACATTGATCTGTTTGAAGTTCTACAGCCTGGCTAAGTAAAGTCTGTAATCGACGAGGGGGTAGCATCACAGTGGGTGGAAGAAAAGCTAGTAAAATGAACAAATTGCCAGAATAAATATCAGAATATATGTGCTAACATACATACATACATATGTGCATGTACAAACAGTGAATATTGAAGAAATAATTAACTAATACAATTCTTTTGAAACAATTATGTAATATATCCACACAACGTCAAAGACATCAAGGAAAGCAGATATGTGTGTGTGTGTATTGGAAATAATTGTCATCATCATCGTTTAACGTCCGTCTTCCATGCTAGCATGGGTTGGACGATTTGACTGAGGACTGGTGAAACCAGATAGCTACACCAGGCTCCAATCTGATTTGGCAGAGTTTCTATAGCTGGATGCCCTTCCTAACGCCAACCACTCCGAGTGTAGTGGGTGCTTTTACATGCCACTGGCACGAAGGCCAGTCAGGAGGTACTGGCAACAGCCACGCTCGAAATGGTCGTATATACAATTATGTGTGACTGTGTAAGTGTGTGTGTCTGTGTATTCTGATAATTTCAGTCAGAGATACAATTAATAAATAATGAATTTATGTTGATATTACAACCCTAGTTAGTTCTTGCACTATAGATGTACAATTTACAATTAACAGTAACATTTGGTATGCAATTTTGTTATATAATGGCTAATTTGAATGATTTCTTTTTGTCACACAATTGTTTTTCAAAAATGACACACAATACGACTGAAACTAATTAGTTCCTGAGTTGCACCTAAAGTTTTCTTTTTGTTTTTGCTCGGCTATTTTTTCTCATTCAAAATATTGGAAGTTGTTACAGACAACATAGATTAACATTTCTGATATCAGTAGAAGTGAAAATGATATTCAACGCAACAAATGTAAAGATCAATGCCATGCTATAAACACCCTATGACTATTCATGAGAGGTGTTTATTTGCAAAGGTGTTTAAATTGAGCAACTTCAAGCACAAGATAGCTTATTTTGGATTTTAGCATTTTTTTGTAGTTTCAAAGGGAAATAAATCGTACAACTTAGACGTTTATCAGAAATTTGAATGTAAATAGGTGTAGTACACCTATGCGGGATTAGTTTTATTATGCAAAAATATTTTCTAAAAGCTGAAGGTGACAATAATGACAAAAGACAGATTTATAAGGTGTTGGTTAACCAGCAACCAGTCAATGGTGGTGACCTGGCTTGCTTGCAATATGTAATTTAAAAAGATTTTCTTTTTTTTTTTTTTTTGTTCTAAGATATGGTTTGATTAAGGAATCACATTTAAGTATTTTTACCTGCTACATAAGGTCTGAAAACATTGTAACACTGATTAAAAAGAAAGTAAACACAGTTTTTAAAAGAGCATTTTAAAAACGTATGAAAAAAAATGACTACTCACATTGTAATTTTTCAATAAGTTTTTGTCTGGAAACAATCCCTTTCCCTTCCCAATCGGATGTTTCTCTTAAATCTTGTGGATTATTACACATCATATACCTAGACAACAAAGTAAAAAATACATATCATATAGATGACGGGTTCTAGCATATCACATATTTCATATATATATATATATATATATATATATACATATAACCAACAAAGACAATCATGACACATGCATGCCTTTGTATTCAGTACACTTCACTCTTATATAAAACCTTAAAAAGGTAAAACGTTGAGCAGAGCAAAGCATTAACAGGTTTCAATAAGCATCGTACACAATTTCTTAAACTTAAATGCTAATCTCTTCCAGATTTACCATTTTTGTTGACTGACCAGTGAAACACAGCAAGAAACTAATCAGCTTCTTCAAAATAAATAAACTCAACATGCATTGAGTACTCTTTATCTCATACCTCTGGACATGTACAAGTGTGTGTGTGTGTGCATATATATATATATATATATATATATATATATATATACAAATAATATATGAGTATATGCATATATATGTACATGTATGTACATACCTTCATCTACCTGTATATATATAGATGCATATCTGGGTACATGACGTTGCAAAAAAAAAACATGGACAAAATGATAAACAAGGTACAGAAAACACACAGGCCACATAGAGAAAATTTCCTTCATCAGCTGCCACCATTATAACATGAATATATATGCATATATACATACATATACATGTATACATATATGGGTACCAGACGTCACAAAATATAAACAAGAAATTTGCAAAGCAAGAAAAAGAATAAAAAGAAAAATAAAGTTGGGGGAAGGTAGAGGAAAAGCCTCCTTGACTAAATGGTGTGAGCAGTTGTTAACAGGGGGAGGGGTTAACATTTTAAGTTATAGTATTCTTTTTGTATCTCATAAAAATAATTGTTTTTAGTGACCTGCTCCTTCTCCCAAACCCTCTTCAACAGTCTCTCTCTCTCTCTCTCTCTCTCTCTCTCTCTCTCTCTCTCTCTCTTACACACACACACAAACATGTTCAATTAACCCCACTGCCTTATCAAGCAGATAATAAAATAGTTTATAAAGATTCAGCTAATGCAACTTGGAGCAATTCTAACAAGAGTGGATTCACATCTATTTAGCAAGGATACTTAACCGCTTTATGTCCATTTTCCACAAGGTGGTTAAGGTATGGCCAATAATTATTTACAATATTTTTTTGACAGTTTAACCCTTTTGTTATATTTCCACTGAAATTCACTGCTTTTGTTTCAATTTATATTTAGAATAATGAAGAATTTAGCCAAATATCAATCATTATTAAGCTGGTATTTGGAATTTGAATTAACATGAAATTTTGATGCAAGATTTTTAGATTGTTTCAAAACTGGATGTATTAGAGAACTAGAGGCTGTCTCAGGCAGGTTAGTATACAGAGGGGAAATCAGAAGAGAATAGGTCAGGTCATGACCTTTTGCATAGTCGTCAAAGACTGGTAGGAGGAGGAACTTCTTAGATGGAAGCCTAGAACAAAGAGAATTTCACTAAAAGGCACCCAAAGTGTAGGTAATAGTGTTAAATCCAGAGATAGATAGAGAGAGAGAAAGAGAGATTGAATCAACTTACAAACATACTGCATACTTTTTTGGTTTACACTTATACAGGAACAAAAAGCCTGCATTCAAAGTTACCTGTCTGAAACAAACAAACATAAGAAGAAAAAAATAAAACATAAAAAATTGTTTACTTACGTACTAAGTTCATGCACACGTTCAGTATTAAATTTTAACGGCGTTAATTCATGTCGTAAACACTGTAATGCATCCAAGTTCTTGCCTTCTTCTAAGAACTCAAGATACTTCTGTTCAAGAATAAGAAATTTCATCTTCTGAAATGAAATAGATGCTTCATTAACAAGTGTTATCAATAAAACCTTTTTTGTTTCTTTTAAAAATTTCAAAAATAATCATAAAGAAAAGTAGTGGGTGAAAAAGAGAAAAAGGATAGCACTGGTTGTACATAAAAGGTGCCGTTTGAGTAAGATTGGTATACTTGGGTTAGTAGTTTGAAAGAAAGGGCAAAACAAACACCCCAAGGATGGAGCCATTTGAGCCAACAAGAGAACATCCATTCTGTTGATCAACCACCTAGAAATAGCAACCAAATCTTCCTGAAATCACATTCTAATATCTGAGTCCCTTGAGCATTTAAACTGGCCATATCCAGCCCATATACTCTACCTGATTTTTGTTCAAACCAGCCAGATCCAGTCTCTCACACCTACCTTACATTGTCATTCTAAAAATAGTCACATCCTCAAAATCTTGAAGCTATGAGATAATGCATGATTCATTCAAAACAATGTGACTAAATAAGCATCATATTTGACAGAGTAAACTGAATGCTAAAGGGTTAAAAACACATTGAACAATGTAGTCTTAAATGCATCAATATTATCGTCATTATTTTAATGTCTACTTTTCCATGCTTGCATGGGTCTGACAAGGGTATGTTGGGGCAGAGGTTTTTTTTTTATGGCTAGATGCCTTTCCTTTCACCAACCACTGAACAACAAACAAGCCACATGTATTTACATGGAGAACTGGAAACAAACAACAAAACACCATATGAACAAGCCTTTCCTTTACACTCAGCAAATGAGCACATGTAGATTAGGAATTTAAAAACTAACTCTCACAAACATACACATAAATACATGCACATGTGCACATTCATGCAAACACTCACCAAATTCACTCTCAAGGCTTTGGTGGGCCAAAGGTTATAGTAGAAGACATTGCCCATGGTGCTCTGCAATAGGACTGTACCCAAAATTACATGGTTGGGAAGCAAAATTTTTAACCATACCTGTTCCTACATACTATTGCATTTAATATTAAAAAAATTTAAAAAACTACCAGCTATACTGTTAATCAAAATGCAAATTAAAAGATACAAAATAGAAAGAAATTCAGAAATGTTTTTCCTTTAAACATTACCAAAGTTGTCTGACAGCTATCTTCAATCAACATTTTCAATTCATTCAAATCATGGTCAGCCTAGAAAGAAAAAAAATTAATCACATTTCAATTTCAGAAGTAATAAAAAAAATTTTTTTCTTTTAAAGAGAGGAGAGAGAAAACAAGTAAAAGCTTGTTTTGAGTACAAAATAAGGCCTGAAATTTTGGAGAATGATTCATCGACACCAAGGATCAATTGGTACATATTTTAACAATTCCACTTAGTCACGCAGTGGGACTAAGCCCTGAACCATGTGATTGGGAAGCAAACCTCTAACTACAGTCATGCCAAACCCTATTACATATATATGTGAGAAACTTTGTCCCCACTGCCCCACTCACAGCCTGACAACAGTGTTGATTTGTTTACATCCCAATTACTTAGCAGCTCAGCAAACGATAATGAGATAATGACAATAAATACCAAACTTAAAAAAAAAAAACATACTGGGAAAGATTTGTTTGACTAAACCTTCTAAGGTGGTGTCCCACCAAGGCTGTAGTCCAATGACTGAAACAAGTTGCTGGCACTCCGTCGCTTACGACGTCGAGGGTTCCAGTTGATCCAATCAACAGAACAGCCTGCTCGTGAAATTAACGTGCAAGTGGCTGAGCACTCCACAGACACGTGTACCCTTAATGCAGTTCTCGGGGATATTCAGTGTGACACAGTGTGACAAGGCTGGCCCTTTGAATTACAGGCACAACCGAAACAGGAAGTAAGATTGAGAGAAAGTTGTGGTGAAAGAGTACAGCAGGGTTCGCCACCATCCCCTGCCGGAGCCTCATGGAGCTTTTAGGTGTTTTTGCTCAATAAACACTCACAACGCCTGGTCTGGGAATCGAAACCGCGATCCTATGAACGCAAGTCCGCTGCCCTAACCACTAGGCCATTGCGCCTCCACACTGAAACAAGTAAAAAGCTAAGATAAATGATTATCAGATATAAATTCTATCAGAGATTTTAACTCATTTGTTCAGTATGTTTTTCCATGCTAGAATAATTTGGACAGGAATTGATTGAGACAGGATTTTACACCAAGACGCTCTTTCTTTTACTAAACTTCATTTGTTTTACAAGCTAAGAAATCTTAACTTTTTTTTTTATTCCACAGGTCATCAAAAGTATAAAGCATCTATTTATAGTGTCAACAAAGAATGGAAACATCACCATCAATTTCATTCAGTAACAAGTGAAATATCCTTTCTATTATAAGTACAAGGCCTGAAATTATTGGGGAGGGGGCTAGTTGATTACATCGACCCCAGTAATCAACTGGTATTTATTTTATCAACATCTGAAAGAACAAAAGGCAAAACTGACCTTGGTGACATTCAAACTCAGAACAAAGTCAGGAAAAATGCCACTAAGCATTTTGCCCACCATGCTAACAATTCTGCCAGCTCATCACCTTAATGTGACAAGTGAAATATCAGCACACATTCATATGCAAAAATACACACTCACATATATATACAACAAACTTTTTTACAGTTTCCATCAAACAAATTCACCAACAAAGCATTAGTCAGCTCAGGGTTATAACAGAAGACAGTTACTGAAGGTTCTGCACAGTGGAATTGAACATGAAACTGTGTGGCTTGTGAAACTTCATCATCATGCACCTATGTATGGTTAAAAAGTTCCTCCTCAAAAATGTCAGAAACTGCCAAATGTTCCCACTTTTCTTTAGCTTCAAATTATGAACTGAGATAAAATTTTAATGAAATGAAACTGTTATAATGTGACAAAAATAATGGATCTAATCACTAATCATTTAACTACAATAACATAATAGATTTATTATTTAAGAAATTTACATGCAGGCTTCAGGTTCAATCATACTGCATGGCACCTTGAGCAAGTGTCTTCTATTGTGTAGAGCTGACCAAAGCCTTTTGATTGGATTTGGTAGACAGAAACTGAAAGAAATTTATTGCACACGTGTGTGTGTTGTAAGTAAGCATCACTGCCAGACAGTGTCGTTCATTTCTATTCTTCTGTGAAAAACATGTCCAGCCAAGGAGAAATATTACCTTATATGGAAACAGGTAAGGATTGGCAAAAATGGCATCCAGCTGTAGATTATCTACCTTGATGAATTCTGTCTGACCCATACAAGCATGGAAAAGTGGATGTTAAAACAAACATGATTAAGATCTATCATTCACTAACACTGATAGCAAAATATATTTCCCAAAGCAGGAATCCATGTTTGTGTATATGGCTAACACATTATACATACATAACATATACCTCCAAAAGCTGTCAGACAGTAAAAACACAAGATTATTTTTAACATCTGCTTTCAATTTCAAGAAAGAAATTGAACTAAAAAAATACAAATTAGTCTTTTGTTTTGTTTTTGTTTTTTTTTGTCCCCAAGTAGATTTAGAATTAACTTAGACATTGTCATCATCATTTTTGTGTTTACTTTCAATGTGTTGGCATGGATTGGATGAGATTCATTGAGGCAGTATACTATGGTCGCATATCCTTCTCACCATCAACTCTTACTTTTTTTTTCAACTATTTTTATTCTGCTAGTCTTCATATGTCAAAACTAAGAAGATGTAAACATAACATCACTGTAGCCCAAATAGTGTCAACGTCAAGACATGATGAAATAAATAATCATGCACATTATCATACATACACACACGTATGTATATGTATGCATGTATAAACACATTTATATGACGTAGAACACGAAGGGAGGTAACCAAATAAAAAATATTCTGCTGAATCACTACAATGCAACTGCCATATTGGACATATATACACCTATACATATATATTCATCATGTATATACATACACACAGATTATATATACATATAGACATACACACCCACACATAACGGGCTTCTGTGCAGTTTCCATCTACCAGTCTCACTCATTGGTCAGCTCAAAGCTACATTAGAAGCCACTGCCCAAGGTGCCACATAGTAAGAAGGAACTCAAAACCATTCAGTCTCAGAATAAACTTTGTAATCACACAGCCACGCTATATATTTTTTATTGTATTTTGTATATTGTATTGTATTTTACATCTTTTTTTTTCCTTTCAAAGTAATTGTGTATAGGACAGATATAAATATAAATATATTGTTGGAACAATTATTTACAGTCATATGTTTCCCCCACTACAGGAAAGTGTTTTATATGTAAAATTGGTGTATTCAATAATGTTAGACTGTTATATTTAGTGGCTATTTAAGCAATGAGTTTGTGAATGATTAATGGGTTGGATGTGGTGCTGAAGAAGAAGCAAGAACTCCTGATATATGCATCTATATACATTACCTATTTTCCCATCTTCAATCACATTCTTGTTTGCATTAAACATATTTGGATATGAAATGTCATAACAAATCATGGCTATAATTTCTATAGAAAATCTGCAGAGATAACCTTAATCTAAACTGGTTTAGATTGTGATAACCTAAATCAGTTTGGGCTGCCACAAAGTCATAAAAAAAAATATGTTTGCTGTTTGGCCCAGGTCAACCATGATCAGACAGACCTGTAATTAATAGGGTTCTGTTCTTACTTTTTAGGTCTAAGACTACATTATCTAATGCTTTGTTCACTTACTTTCCTAAAGCAGGGTGAGGTTCAAAGGAAGAGTAGGGCTACTATTTCTAACAGGTTAAGTAACCAAATGGAGGTTCCCTTCTACCTATATTTGCCCTTATGTAAAATAGCATTGGAACCCCCTACACAACCTACCCAATCACCTTTACTACTGTTTCACTCTCTCTCTCTAACCCTTCACACAAATCCCTTCCATATTCCTTCCCTCTGCCCCTGACAGTGTCAACTCTGTTACTCTCTTCACTACCACTCTCCCAGGAAAATAAACCTGTATCTCTTATCACCTTGCCAAAAATCATTGCTTACTCTTACTCTTTCTCTCTCCCATTTTCCTTTCAGTTTTTAGAGCTCTTTAGTGTTGCAAGTTGCCAAGCAACCTTGCTCATGCTGGTGCCATGAAAATAAAGAAGAAAAAACCCTCCAATACACTGTAAAGTGATTGGTGTTAGGAAAAGCATCCATTTGTAGAGACCATGCTAAAGCTTAGATGTTGGAACATAATTTGATTCATCAGTACCTGTCAAACCATCCAACCCATGCCACTATGAAAAGCAGACATAAAATGATGATGATGAATTGATGGTTATGCTGGGACATCATGTGCTTGGTAGAGTCAACTTTTGATTAGTAATTATTTTACTGTCCTTTGAAGAGTGAAAGACTAAGTGGGCCTATTAATAGATATCTAAACTCAGAACATAAAGGGAGATAAACCAAATATAAACTTTTTTTTTTTGATAAAACACCACAATGCAACTGCCATATTCAAGTGTTATGCCACTTTTAAATATTATATTTGGAATCGTTTCAACTGAATTCAGTTAAATGGGCAAGGTTGTCTGTGGAAGACCAGCAATTGCCCATATCCTCGCCATACCACTGACAATATCCAAGGGAAAGGCAAAGGCTGATACAGTTTGGCGCCAGTGACATCACAATTCAATTCTACAGCTGAGTGAACTGGCACAACAAGAACACAACACACAGCTTGGTCCAGGAATTGAACTCACTACCTCATGATTGTGAGCCCAGCACACTAACCACTGAGCCATGTGCCTTCACGGGTTGCATTCATTGGAAATGAATGACATTCATTTACAATAATCATGCAATGTCTAGACAACAAAAAGATTTTTTCAAAGATGGATATTGAATATTGTGGTCCAAGACATTTATATCTCATGATGAATTTGCTGAATCTGTGCTGAACTGAGGCTAAAAAACAACTACAATTAAATGTACAGTTTCATTGGTGGCAATGATGCAAAGGTTATCATCAGTAACAAATATCGAAACCTTTTACCACACCTAGAATCCTATTTACTACTACCACCCTCAGCATGTAAAGTACACAAACCTTTTATACAATGCACTAATCATTACATTCATAATGGCTGCAAGGTTTACAATGTTAGCTACTGACAATTTACTTGTGAAGTCAAGAGCTTTATCCATCCATTGTGTTATGCCTGATTGAGGTACATAACTCTGCTTGCCTCAGTATGCCTAACTGACAAAAAAAAATTCCATTCCTAATTCAGAATTGAAGTTAGTTGGAAGAATATCCTGTAGGAAAATAATTAAGCAATATGCAAAATGTTCTATTTTGAAACACCATCTTATTAAGCAAAAATGATCGTAGAACAATAATGTAAATACTGTTCGTCTTACGAGGATGTATGTATATTTTATGTAAAACCTTTACCAACAAAATGACTACATTCAACAACCACACTATGAGATCTATTTCCAGGATCCTATTTCCATTTCCACTGAGTCATGTTTACACCAATTAACCCTTTATCTGTTTAAAGAATTTTTATGAATTTGTCCTAAACATCCATGCTTGTTTTCAGGCTTTTAGTTAACTCTGTTTCATATGTTCTGAGTAATATAAAGTTTCTATTTATCAAATCCTACAGCAGACACTTGCTCAAGATGCTGGGTAGTGGAACTGAACCCCAAACCACATTCTTGGTTGGTAAGCAAGCTTCCTAGCCACACAGCCATGCTTGCATCTATATAAAGTTTTCCACTTCTTAAAAAAAACTTTTAAGTATTCAAGAACAAAGGATTTACTTAATTAGTTTCAAAAATCTACAATGATTGAAGTCAATCAACTTTTACTGGCCCCTACTTCACCAAGAACTGAAACTTTCCTACATAGTTACCATAAAGTATGCATGCCTTTTTAAAGAATTAACAATACAACTAAAAGGAAAATGGCAAAATAATACGACAACAAAAATTTAGGTAATGGCTTCCATGCCAGTGGCATGTAAATAGCACCATTTGAGTGTGATCGTTACCAACGTCGCCTTCCTGGCACTTGTGCCAGTGGCACATGAAAAGACATTTGAGCGAGATCATTGCCAGTGCCCCTGGACTGGCTCCTGTGCAGGTGGCACGTAAAATACACCATTTCGAGCGTGGCCGTTGCCAGTACTGCCTGACTGGCCTTCATGCAGGTGACGGCGTTAGGAAGGGCATCCAGCTGTAGAAACTCTGCCAAATCAGACTGGAGCCTGGTGTAGCCACCTGGTCCACCAGTCCTCAGTCAAATCGTCCAACCCATGCTAGCATGGAAAACGGACGTTAAACGATGATGATGATAAACATTTTCCCATATACTGTGTTATATAATGTATAAGGTGTATATTAATATACTTCAGTCTTCTAGTAAAGGCCGCTTTGGATGAAAGAATTTTAATCAAAATTTTCAAATCAGAAACTGGATTACAGTCAAAACCACATACTTCCCTTTCAAAGTACAGGCACATTATAAACTTGAGTATTAATTTAGGTGTAGCTATGGCTATGTGGTTTAGAAGCTTCCTTAGTAACCATGTGCTTCTAAGTTTGCTCCTACTGCACAGTACCTTGGGCAAGTCTTTTACCATAGGAACATATTGATCAATACCATGTAACTGAAATGTGGCAAACAGAAGCTGTACAGAAACATGTGTCTACACAGATTATAGATTAAGTTCTATTTTTTAACATGTTTATCAATACTATTCTCTTATTCTTAATTAAAAAAAAAAATAGACAAAAACAAACTGGATTGGTTCAGTTTGACAGCAATAGGTAATCCCAACTCAGATATGCTGATGACCTAGTTCTCATAGTTGAATCTGTAGTAGAATTAGAGAAGAAATTTCAGATATTCGTAAGTGAATCTATAGTAGAATTAGAAAAGGAATTTCGGATACTGAGACAAAACCTAGAAACAAGTGGTCTCAAACTAAACTTAGCAAAGAATAAAGTTTTAATAACTAGGGGCAAAAACAGAATGTTACTACTACTCTGGGAACTGGCTACGCTTGATATGAAGAAAAGGTGTAGGTAGAAATTCTATAGAGTTTACGCAGTGTAAACTATGAGTGGAACATGTTAGTCACATACAATGCCTACTTTCTCCACGAGTCTGCATTATGCAGTATCATGAAGAAAGTAGCCATCGTTTGCAGCAGAGGCCCAAGAGCAATAAGCACTTATAGCAAACATAAATAAGATTCTCTCAGCTACCCTGATGGCTCCCTAAAAGTAGCTGATAACTTTATTTCTCATATGCCCAAATTTAGCAGTGGAGATGAGTATTCCAAAAGTAGAGTAGCCTGAATAAGAATAGTTTGGGAGAAGTTTAGAGAACTATAGCTTCTACTGGTAACAAAGGTTTTCTCTCACAAAGTAAATAGCAAATTGTATTGTTTTGAACACAAAGTGGAATGCCACAAGGATGCAAAACATGGGCATTAATTGCAGAGGATTTACAAACACTAGAAAGAAATGAAGCAAGCATTCTCCACTGGATATGTATTGTTAGTTAACATGAATGATGGAGCACAAATGAGTTGAGAGAAAATCTGGCTGTAAGAGGCAGGAGATGTAGTGCGCAAGAGAATAGACTGTGCTGGTATGAGCATGCAATGCATATGGAGGATGGAAGCTGCATACAGTGCAAGGTTATAGAAGTGAATGGAACCTGTGGAAGAAGGAAACCTAGGAAGATATGGATGAAGGTGGTAAAGGTTGATCTTAAGATGCTGAGCTCACAGAGGAGATAAAGGACCAAAATGATTGGCAGCAAGCAGTGCGGTAGAAGACTTGCCCACTTGTACAAGTACAGTGAAATAAACATTAACTTTATGGAAACACACACACACTGAGTCTCTCACACAATGTGTCCTGAGTCTCTTTCAGTTTTCCCCTCTCGCTCTGACACCTTCCCCTTGTCTACCAATCTGTTCATGTAGGAAGGGATCACATTGGATTGAACCATATTCATTTACCCCACCAACCTTATTGTTCTGTTTTTGTCCATCATTATGCTTATGCATAAAGGATTGCATTGAATCAGCTTCTTTCTGATACACCCTCTGCCATAACACACTTTCTATGCTGCCAGTCATCACATCCTCTCCCCAGGACTACTCACTATTGACAACCATCACCCCCGTTTCTATTACTATCAAACACCCGTCCTCGCTCAATTCTCTCTCCAACAAACATGTAGCTGCCATCACTGTCTCTCTTCCATTATTCTTACCTTTAACACTTTCTCATGTCAATTACTGTTTCTCCCACCACACTCCCATTCTTTTCATGCAGTCATTTACAACTTCTATGCTATAAAGTGACTCAAGAAGCCCTGACTGGTACCATGTGAAATAAAACAATAAATATAACAACCATCAAACACAAACCAATTGCTTTAGTAGAATAGACAGAATGTTTAAGAAATTAACTACATGGTAGTCCTCCAGGTTATAATACCAAATCTAACATGTACAAGAGATTTGAAGACATCTGAATGAACAAAATTAATAACTTTAGACATAAGTATCTGTCAGGGTCCTATCTATGGATTAAATTTCCCAGGGGTAAAGGAGCCTCCCACTACTTGTAACAAAGATGCAGGGAAGACAGCTCCTTTAAGAGAAAGATTCTCTGACATAAAACTCGGAATCAAAATAGTACCAGTCATCTTCCAAGGCTTGTCACTGGAACCTGCTATGGTGACAGAGAGTAGTAAAAGAGTTTTTGTCACTTAAATCCAATGATCCATGTACAGATGACTGTCATTTCATTTCTTGATCCATTTTGCATTTTATAAACTCCTATGGTGATGGATATCTGCACACATACAAGGATGAAATGAGACTGAATGTGAGATGGTTATCATCTGATAATATAAATATGGGCACACATGCATATAAATCTATGACACTGGCCAAATTTCTCTGGTGCTTTGAAACTCATACTTATTCTACGGTATATTCAGGATTAAGATTCGAAATATACCATCAGTTTTAACACACACTAGACACATATTTGATTAAGTCTGGAAATGAAAACCATATTTTCCATTTTAGAAATGTGCACTTCAAATGCCATTTCTACACAAGTATATACTATTCATAAAGCCACTCACAGACATGTTCCAGTCTCTGGGTCACAGGTACACTGTCTTCTTTCTCTGCCATTTCTAGGGTTTAGAGATACCACATACTTCTTTATAAGTGGACATATCCATTCATGCATTGAAATTAGGGACCCCAATAGAACCAAACACTCTGGTGCATAAGATGTTGGATATATTCAGAGTGCTGATTCAAAATATACCTTTAGTTTTGCCCTATCAGTTCTAATTAATCATTTATTTTGATACAGAAATAACAGATATTAATTATATAACAGATGCTATTAAAACAATGTAAGGTGCAATTCGGATAGCTTATTTCAGACAAGCGGATGCATTGGCATATATAAAAATGTATGCTGCATTTCCAAAACTATAACTGATAATATATTTGGAATCAGCACCCAGAATATACCCAAGAGTAGGTCTAACTTTTAAGGCACCAAAATAGGCATCAGCCAGTATTAATATACAGAGATATGTAAATATGGATGGACATGTACATTATATGTATACTGTAACAGAATTAGAAATAAAATTCCAGGTTTGGAAGCAAAACCTGGAATCAAAGGGTCTTAAAATGAACTTAAATATGACCCAAGTTTTAGTTAATAGGAAAGCAGACAGGATACTAATCCCTTTATGTAAATGGCCTTGTTCTTTGTAAAGAAAAAGAGTAGGTAAGAATTCGATATAGTGCACTCAGTGCAAACTATGGACACTTAAGAGGTACAGTGGAATCACAGGAAGACTAACAAAGAAAGTAGAATTTACTTGTGGCAGATATTTCTATAAATGAGCAATAAACAAATAAGAGCACTCAGGAAATAGATGTTCTGGAATACCCAAGAGGCTCCTTAGAAGTTGTAGATAGTTTCTATAACCTAGGTGAGCTAATTAACAGTGAAGGTGGATGCTCTGAAAGTATAGTTGCTAGAATAAGAATTGGCTGGAGAAAGTTCAGAGAACTATTACCTCTGTTGATGTGGAAACTAGAAAGAAATTAAACAAGCATGATTCATGGGTGTGCAACATCAGCGTGCATGTACAACGAAGTACAAATGTGCTGATAAAAAAATTTGGGCATAACAGACACCAGGCGTGGTGCACAGGAGAGAAGATTGTGCTGATATGGTCATGTGATGCAGATGGATGTGGACAGCTGTATAATGAAGTGCTGATCAGTAAACATAGAAGACGTTTGTGGAAGAGGGAGACCCACAAAGACATGGGATGAAGTGGTAAAGACTGACCTCAAGATGTTGAACCTCTTCAAAAAGTTGACAAGGGAATCATGATGAATAACAATATGTTGTGCTTGAGAAAACCCGTCCATTTCAACAGAAGTAAGGTTCTATCAAGCCTCCCCAACAGCTCATTTTTCCTTCACTTTCCCCTCAGCTGAACTGATATTTTCTTCATCCAACTCATGTCACACTATTCTCACTCTAGTGTACTTACCAACAAATCCACCTTTTCTGCTCTTCTATCCTATCCTCTCTCACATATTCACCTGGTACCTTGACCTCACATCTCTCTATCTTTTCAGATGAGCAATCTAAGTATTCACCTCTTCAACAAGACACCTGCTCCTGATACTCTTAATTTCTTATCTCTCAATTCTACACCCCCACTCAGATAAGGAGTCTTGTCTTGCAGGCACTTGGTGACCTCACCAGTGCTGGTGCCATGTAAAAAGCACCCAGCGCACTCTGTGAAGTGGCTGGCATTAAAAGATATCCAATTGTAGAAACCACGCCAAAGAAAAATACGAGAACTTGGCACAGCCTTCTGGCTTGTCTGTTCATGTTGAACTGTCCAACCCATGCCAGCATGGAAAAAAGGACATTAAAATAGTGATAATGATAATTATGAGTAGAAGCATGGTGGTGTAACTATGAAGTTTGCAACCACCACAGCTATGGTTTAAATAAAGCCTCGTGACATTTTGTTGCGAGAAATTGCAAAAACTCTTTTGTATGTGTGTGCACGCTCACGCACACAGCTAAATATAGGTACATGTGTGTACTATGTGAATCAATGTGTCAGACAGAAAAGGCTCTGTGTCCTTAAAGGGATGGGAAACAACACATGAACCTAGACCAGGAGCACTGCTCCTTCCACTGGACATAGTAAATTAAAAAAAAAAGAACTTGCTTGGAGCGATACAAGTAACTGAAGGAACTCCTGTACGTTGATGGCCTAATTTTATAGCTAAATCTATAGAAGATTTAGATAAGAAATTCCAGATGACAAAGCAAAACCTAGGCTTGGAGACCACAAGATAAACTTAAAGACTAATGTTTTAGTAAGTAGCAAAGAAGACAGGTCCCTGCCAGTGTCAGGCAAATGGACAAGTTCAATATTCAGAAAAGGAATTACATATGTCCAGTGTATATTAAGAATGCACAAGCAGTGTAGTGGGATCATAGGCAGGCTGGCAAAAGCAGAGTTTGTATATGGAAGCAGAAAGAATAATAAGTCCCTTCAAATGCTTGCAAGGTTCACTGAAAGTAGTTGATAACTTTTGCTACAAATGTAACAGAAATAGCAATGGTAAGTGGGTGTTCAGAAAGTAAAGTAATAGGCGCAGGAGTGGCTGTGTGGTAAGTAGCTTGCTTACCAACCACATGGTTCCGGGTTCATTCCCACTGCGTGGCACCTTGGGCAAGTGTCTTCTACTATAGCCTCGGGCCGACCAAAGCCTTGTGAGTGGATTTGGTAGACGGAAACTGAAAGAAGCCTGTCGTATATATATATATGTATGTGTGTATATGTTTGTGTCTGTGTTTGTCCCCCCAGCATCGTCTGACAACCGATGGTGGTGTGTTTACGTCCCTATAACTTAGCGGTTCGGCAAGAGAGACCGATAGAATAAGTACTTTACTTCCAAAAAATAAGTCCTGGGGTTGATTTGCACGACTAAAAGGCAGTGCTCCAGCATGGCCGCAGTGAAATGACTGAAATAAGTAAAAGAGTAATGAGAGAGTAAGAATAGGCTGGAAAAAGTTCAGGGACTTATTATCGGTGCTGTTGAAAACGGTTTCTCTCTCAGAGTAAAAGACAAATTGTATGATGCTTGTATATGAGGTACAAGCTAAATGGTAGTGAGACTGGAGACATGTAATGGCTTGAGAGAAATGAAGCAAACATACTCAACTGGATGTGTAGCAATGTTGGCATGTATGAAGAACAAATCACAAATGAGGTGAGAAAAAAGCTTGATCTAAGAAGAATCAACTGTAGTGCACAATAGACAAGACTGCACTGGTATGGGCACACAATGCATATAGAGAATGTTAGTTGTATAAAATGCCACACACTTGAAATAAATGGAACCTTTGGAAAGAGGTAAACCAAGAAAGACATGAGACAAAGTGTTGTAGATTGATGTGATAAAGCTGAACTTCACAAAAAAAAGTGAGAAAGAACCAAGATATGTGACAAAATGCAGTGGAGGAGAAGACCCACTTACTGATGCAAGCATGGTAAAATAGTTGTTAGAATGAAGGTGGATGGTTGAAATGTCTATCTGATACGTTTAAATTGGGTCTCTCACCCTTGTATTCCCTTTAAGACTTCATCCACTGTCCTCTTTGTTACTTCCTCATCAATCACCCTCTCTCTCTCATTCACTGTATCATACTGCCATCTACCTGACAAAAGGTAACATTTGATCAGTTCATATTCATTCCCTCCACCATCAGTTTTCCTGTCATCACCCTTTATCACTCTACCTCTCTTCCACCACCCCTAAATCAACTATCAGAACAACACTTGTGTAATGAGTGAGGCTATGTAGTCCATCCACCATCATTTTCTCTCTCCCACGACTTTTCTTTGGTAGCTACTACCCTCATCTACCATAGGCCATTTCTATTCTTACGCATCGCTCTTCTTCTACCTGCTTGGTCATCACCATTCTTTCTTCTATTCACTCCATTGGTCATGTTTACCTTGAAAGAATGGAGACAACAGACTAGAGAGATCCCTTTTGTCTTGTTAAGGATATTTCTCTAGTGCTATGATAAAATGCATCCAGCCACAGAAATCATACCAAAAATGGAACGTACAAGTAATAAGATATGGTCCTCTGGCCAATCTAAAAGAGAGTAAAATGCATCTTGTCAAACACACAAGACTATAAGAGCATCTGACCATAAAATCCTGGCTGAATTCTTCGTTCAACTCATGCCAGCAAGGGAAAACAGATGCTAAATGGATATACACACACAAACACGATGATGAAAAAAAATATTAAGCAAAAATCAGTAATTATTATGAATGGATAAATTGCTGAGATTTCAATGTCAATTCATGTAAACATTGTAAGAGAAACTGGTAATTGAACCAAGTATTATAGCTTGCTGAACTTTCCTGGATCAAATCCAGTGATTAGCATCATAAAGTAACTGCTGGGGCTAGTTCTGCCTTTCAAAAATCAAAGGTTAACAAACTATACCTTTACAAAAACTGTCATTGGGCTAAGTACTACTAAGATTAATGGTAGTATTATTATTACTACTACTACTATGATTATAACAACTACCACTGTTACTGTTTAGTCCCAGATCACACCTAATTGAAGAGACCTAAAATCAAAATGTATTCCAGCCATGATCAGTCGTATTATTTAAGAGGTTAGGGTGTGAGTTAAAGATTTTGTCGTTATTTCTAGCTGATTAAGAAACCATGTAGAGGTATCACGATTATTGCTCGTGATAGTGCTCCGTTTATGGGCAAACTGGTCGAGTGCTAGACAAAATACTTTGTGTTATTTAGTTACGACCCTTTACAACCTAAATTCATCCTCTTCGACTTTGCCTTTCAATCCTCGATAGAGGTGGGGAGTTGATGAAATAAAGTACTCGTAACGTTGCGAGTAAAATGGGAATCACTTGAGTCAGCTAGTTGCAGAATTCGTGTCTTATGGGAGTAGGTTCTCACATGGGAGAACAGGTAGAGCAACGAATGAAACACCTTATGCAGTTTAGTTGCGTTCCTTTCCGTTGTGAGTTCGAATTCTTCAAGGTCGTCTTTATCTTTCATCGTTTTGTTTGGTGCTTAGTCTCGTCGATAAAATAACAGTCGTGCACTAGGTGGGAGTCGATAGAGTTTACTATAAACACTATCTTCCGAAGTGTGTGGCTTTTTGCCCGAGTCAGAGATTGGTACTACTACTACTACTATTGTGTGGGGAGAAGGTAACACATTCTGTGTGAATTTTCTTTCTTCCACACTATTCCCCCCCTCCACATCCCTACCATTATCATCCCAACCTCTACCAGGTTGTATGTATGCGTGTGTGTCAACATCACACACACACACAAATTCCACTTCAGAAAATGAAGTGTACAATAAAACAAAGAAGAAATAAAAATGAATAAGAAAAAAAAAAGGCAAAACA
>NC_068991.1:18276960-18277793 GCF_001194135.2 Octopus bimaculoides | reverse complement strand
TGTATATATATATATATATATATATATATATATATAATTTTATAGACACGCTACGTACTGACCAACCGACATGAAGGGGGTAAATGTGCCAATTAGCTAACCTAGTAAGTGCATTACCACAAAGATCAGTCTTTTTGTTACTGTCTGTGAGTGTTGCCGATATTAATTTCAAACCCTACTGCAGTTGATTGTGTGCCTTTCATCCTTCGACAGGGATCGATAAAATAAAGTGACAGTCAGTCAAGTGCTAATCTCGATCTCAACTGTTCTGATAGCATTAAAATCATTAATAATAATTATTACTATTATAGTTTCTGAATTTAGAGGTACAAAGCCAACAATTTCGAGGGAGTGAGGAGTTAGCTACTACCATCAACCCCGTAGAACTTTGTTTTATCGACTGTAGAAGGACACGAACGGTAAAGCCGACTTCCGCTAGATTCGAACTCTCAACGTAAAAGTAGCACAACGAAAATAATGCAGATATTTTCTCCGATGATCTGTAGTTTCTGCCAACCTTTTCTAGCAGTAGTAGTAGTAGTAGTAGTAAGATCCAGTGATTAGGTGAGCCAATGTACGCGATTCGGTTTCGATTCAGAAGGTGGAGACATCTCTCACCAGCTGAAAATAATGCCAACACACACGAGAGAGAGAGAGAGAGAGAAAGGTATAAAGATCAACATTTGAATATATTCTCATTACCATCATCACTGTCACACTTCCCCTAAACACACCTCAAACCAATTTAGACAAACGGAGAAAAAAAAAAAAGAGAGAGAGAGAGAGAGAACAGATAATGATACATATACAGAATTAAAATATGAAGTTTATAT
>NC_068991.1:18275601-18276041 GCF_001194135.2 Octopus bimaculoides | reverse complement strand
ATATATTCTTAAATTATATTAATGAAGGATAATGTTTTTGTTTTGGAGTGGTTTTCTAAAAAAAAATTATATGGAGAAAGATAAATTCACAATTTATTAGCTGAGCGTAGGTATTTCGAAATAAAGGTTGAAAGATCTGTTTTTCTTTTTTTAAAACATGGTACATTATTGCTAGCCAATTTTAAAATAAACTGATATATATATATACACTCACAAAATCTGTGAATATAAATAAAAGGTGATTTATATATGGTCTAGTTGGCTTCACATAACAGACATTACGTAGAAATTAACAGCTGTAGTCGAATTTAAAAGGGAGGATTATATAAAATACGCACACACACACACACTAAAAAAATCCACTAAATTATATATATATATATATATATATATAGGTGGTAGATAGAATCCTTATTTATATATATATATATAGGTAGTAG
>NC_068991.1:18273207-18275580 GCF_001194135.2 Octopus bimaculoides | reverse complement strand
ATATATATATATATATATATATATAGAGGTGGTAGGTAGTATCCTAGTATATATATATTTGTGGGTATATATATATTATATATATATATATATATATATATATATATATAGAGGTGGTAGGTAGTATCCTAGTATATATATATTTGTGGGTATATAAAGTTATAGATCTCTATATAATTCTTTTATTTATGAGGATAATGCATTAGGTGACGAATATTCTAATCTATCTATATTTTATATATGTGGTAAATAGAATCCTAGTGTATATTATATTTGTGGGTATATAAAGTTATAGACACCTATATAATTCGTTTCTTTATGAGAATAATACATTAGGTGACGGAAATATATATATATAAATATAAATATATATATATATATATATATATATATAGATAGATAGATAGATAGATAGATAGATAGATAGATAGATAATCCCCATTTCGGGTAAACGAAGTGTATTTATTATAATTTTGAAAGACACAGAAAGAAGGGCGAATATATATATATATATTTTAAGGTACAAAAACCTAGATTGCTGCTACAAACTGTGAAATTTCTCGAAAACGATGAAAACAAGAACAATCAAAGAAAATTATGGTGATGGCGATGATAATAATAAGAATAAATATTTAAGGATTAATATGTAATGTAAATAATAATGGAGTTAATGCCATTTCCTTTTAGAAGTATAATAATAATAATAGTATTTGAGAAATATAAATACTTATAATAATAGTATTTGAAAATATCTAATGTAGATCCTGATAATAGTTAGTGTTAATAATGTAAATATTTTTTTTTAAATAGTCGTAATGAAAATAAAATTTAATTTAAAAATAGTAATTGTAAGTAGCATTCAAACGTAAATAATAATAGTCTTAAAATAACGTAAACAGTAATAAGTAATAAAAAATATTTAAATGTAAATAGTAATTATATATATTTAAAAAAGAAATTAAGCAGGCTTTATATATATAAATATATATATATATATATATATGGAACGGGAGCTGCTGAAATGGGATTTCTGGCATATCAACAACCTATTGTATATATTTCTCCCATACATGCGTGTAATGAGTACACACACACACACACACAGTGTATATATATATATATATATATATATATACACACTTATATAATAGAGATATATGTCTATATATATATATATATGTGTATGCATACATTTATAGTTCAGATATACGTAGACATACATATATATAGCTCAGATATATGCATACATACATATATATAGTCGTATAAAAGATATGTATACATACATATTATATATATATATATATATATATATATATATATATATGATATAAATATATGTATACATACATAATATGTGTATCTATACATAATACATATATATATATATATGCATTTGTGTGTGTGTGTGTGTATACGAGTGTATACATAATCTATATAAAACTAAAATGTTTTCTTCATTCAGACAGTGGAGAGAGACTCACTTCAAGCCGAGCCCACGGAGATGCTGGCCGATTAATCGAACTACGTCTTGATCCGCCTGGGACATGGTTTTCAAAAGATGTTGTCTATCTTCTAGTGTGGCCACCTCACCATTCGCCGTAGCAGAACAAGAACCGTTCTGTCGGGAAGTAGACGCTATTTCCTCGCTCTCTCCATTGTGCTGAGGGCAGCCATTCGACTGCATGTTAGCGGCTGAGACTCGTTGCTTTTTGGGCGGTGGGGGAGAAACTCCACCGTCTTCTGATTCTGAAGACGATGCCAGAATTGCCGGATTGCTTAAGTAATTTGTTGTAGCATTAATATCGCTGATCAGTCGGACCCCTTTTCCACTATGTTTTTTTTTTCTTTGTTGTTGTTTGGTATATTGTGATGATGGTGTTGGTTGTTTTTGTTGTGGTGGTGATTGTTATATTGGGGTTTCTTGTTGCTCTTGTTATTTGTGTTGTTTGAGTGAAGACAAGCTCCGACCAGTGCGAACACAACACAAGTTGGTGACCAAATTTGTTTTGCTCGATGACGTCAGTAGCAGTAGAGCATCATGGGAAATTCCATGTCCTTAATTCCCCCCTCTAATAAAAACTTGTATGTGTCTCCCCCGATTTAAAATGATTTTTTTTCAATAAAGATCTTCTTATCCTTTTTTCCCTTGGTATTCTATTATTTCTGTTCTCTAATGTCGTGTATTTCTATTTTCTTTTCCCAGTCTGTTTCTCTGCCTCTCTGTCCTTTCTCTCTCTCTCTCTCTCTCTCTCTCTCTCTCTCTCCCTCTCTCTCTACGTTGTCGCCAGTTCTCAATGCCGTTTTAATTTCAGTTAATACATACATGCATGCATACATACATATATAGGTGTACACTCGTGCGCGCGCACA
>NC_068991.1:18264715-18272926 GCF_001194135.2 Octopus bimaculoides | reverse complement strand
TATATATATATGTATGTATGTATTTATTTATGTATGTATGTATTTATTTATGTATGTGTGTATGTGTGTGTGTGTGTATTCATCTTTCGTACGCACGCACCTATGTGTTTATAGAGGTTATAGCTCTGAGAATGGTTTTCTTTGGCGAGGGTTTCTCCACGTTTTACGCATGACTTATCTTCCCTTAGTTTGTAGCCTAATTCGATGTCATCTGGATCAAACATATTTATAAATACAGATGTAAATATACAACCTCGTATATAGTTGAATTAGTATTTAATCTTTAGACATAAGGCCAATTAATATAGAGAAGTAGGAGTCTAACTGAATATGCAGGACCTCTTATATTACTGGTATTATTTTTATCGACCTATTTCTAGGGTATTGAAGGATAAGATCGTATGTGTCTGGATTAAAGTCACAAAAAGATAAGGTCGCATTTAGATACCGTGAAATTAACGAAAAGTTTCTAGAGAATTAACCCTCAATTCGCAGTCTTTTCTTTTGTACATTTCGATCGATCTATTTTGCGATCATTTCAAGGTATCATAACTGTATACGTACTCTGCTTCACTCTTTATTTATCTATCTATCTATCTATCTATTCACTCTTTATTTATCTATCTATCTCTTTCTCTTCCCCTCTCTTTCTATCTTGCACTTTTTCACCCTCTCTCGCTCTCTCGTTTGTGTGAGTGTCTATTAATTTTAAATTAGATTAACTATTTATCCTTTACGATATTTGTGTGTGCGCTTGTATATCTTTGAGTAAGATTCGAAATCAGAATGAAGTGGGGAGGTGAGAGGATTTTAGAACAGGAGTAGTAATTTTACCACCTGAAGACGATCGAATAAATCACCGACCGAGATATTGAGTGAAAGAAGAACATGAGAAATAAAGTTAATAGTTCAGAATTTTTTAATTATGATAGTAATAGCTCATCTAAATATACCACTTAGCTTGGCACTTTACCATGTCAACTCGTGAGAAGGTTGTAACCTACGTGGTCGCTTAAGTTGCAAGAAATAGTAGATGCATCAGCCTCATGTCACACCCAACGTTTTCAACTAAGAAAATACAAAACAGAAGACGTTAAATAAAGAAGTCATATACGATCTTAAAAGATAGGATGGTCACATTTGGAAGCCCTTTCGGCAAGCTTCAGTTTGGGCTAACCATTAACAACTAACAAAATTAATGGTTATAAAGGGAATTAATAGATTCTCTCATCGGCGAAAACACTATCTTTCGTCTCGAACACAGACAAAAGTTAAAATCGTCCTTCGCGAAATTCGGAATCAGAATATAGTGGGGCGGATGTAAATTGTCATCTAGCTATCCTCACTAACTTGGTTATTTATTTAGTTTTGTCTTTTTTATGCAGTTGACGTTTCCTTTTTCCCGTTTACTTGAATATAATAATGTACATGTTAGTGGTTCTTTCATTATTAATCCACCAGCGAAACAGTTAGGTCGAAACCTGTCACGAGTTGTCTCCCGTATTTGCCGAAATATCAGGTATATTTGTGTATCCCTACAACAGTCGTTCTTTTTAATTTAAGATCTTTTCAAACTTTGGCATAATACAAGCAATTTTGGCTGATGGATTAGTCGATTACATTGACCACAGTGCTCAACTGGTACTTATTTTATCAATCCCCGAAAGAATAAAAGACAAAATCGACCTCGGCGGATTTTGAACTCGCATTGTAGAGTTGGAAGAAATACCGCTAAGCATTTTGCCAGCTCGCCACCTTCATACTCACTAACCTTTGCAGAAGTCACAATTTGGCTATTTGATTGCCGAAATCTTTCCAGACTGCGACATGTCTCCGTACTACTAAACATTATACATACATCCCTGTGCAGTTGATATTTGATTAATTTCATTTGTGATCTTTCGAATTATGTACGTATAATGGCGGAAAATAAAATGAAAAGGAACATAACACGTACAGTTTTCACACATTATGTATATCCAAACGATACAATGTTGCATACGGACACAATAGAAGGGATATAGAGTTTTGCCACAAGTAAATATCGAACTCTTCATTGAGCTTCACATGACCTTTTTTTTCTCATCACACATGAGTTTATCTAGAATTATTTTCACTATTATACGAAATAAAGAATGTGATTTACAGTGAAAATAATTTATTTCCTTTCATTGAGTAGTCCGTTATTATACGTACATGATACGAAAGACCATTTATTTAATTAATAAATTTTTGTTGCTTAGATATTGACTGTCCTCACCACTGAAGATATAATTTTAATTCAAGTTATTTAGGTTATAACATCAAGTATGATCTCACTCATTTATTAAAATAATAGTAGTTATTGAGCTAATGGTGACTTTTCTTTACCGCCTAATTATTTCTGATACAAATACATTTATTCACTCAAATAAACATTATTGTGTTTTTATGCAGATTGCGTTTCTGAATAAGTTTACCTTAGTGGTCAAATTTGTAAGTAATGTTAGAGATGAATGTCTCGCATTCTGCATCTGCCAACTCACCGCCTTTATATGGCTGTATGGTTAAGAAGATTGCTTCCCAACAATGTGGTTTCGAGTTCGGTCCCACTGCGTGATTCATTGCGCAAGTGTCTTCTGCTGTAGCCCCCGAGCCGATTAAAGCCTTGTGAGATGGAAACTGAAAGAAGCGCATCATTATAGATAGATATATATATATTGTGTGTGTGCGTGCGTGTCTTTGTATTTATGTTGTTTGCCCCCAACCACCGCTTGACAACTAGTGTTTGTTATTTTACATCCTTGTAACTTAGCGGTTCGTCGAAAAGACTGATGAGATCAGTACCAGACTTATGAATAAGTACTGGGGTCGATTTGTTTCGCTAAACCCTTCAAGGCAGTGCCCCAGCATGACTGCAGTCCAATGACCGAAACAGCTAAATGATAAAAGGCATTAAAAAGGCAAAAACTGAGAATTATTGCTTAACTCCAGGTCAGGCATCTTTGAACAAAGTTCAGGCTCATGTTTTAGTATATGTATGACTTTGTTTTTTTAATGTTAGAGATGGGTTTGTATACTATTTGCCTACATTAGTCTATTGTTGGATATTCAGCAGCCAAGAAAGAAATTTGGTAAGATCGAACAAAATGGAAAATGGAAGAGATTGTCCAAATATCCAGGGGCATGGAGCTTCTTTTTCTAGAGAGGGATCTAGAAATTTTCGGCACTGGATTAACCCATTAAGCAAAATAAGCACGTGCTTAGAGTATCAAGGGGAGTGGGGCACCACTTAAATGGTTTATGCTACACAAGAAATCACCTTAAATTTGCTAAAATAATATTCGGAATGCATTATCTCTACTAAGTATAGAAGCAGATGAGATACGTAAGATTAATTTTGAGGATCTGATCAAAGACTGCAATTAAAAAAATAGAAAACTTTTCAAATATAAAGTGGAAGTATACAAAAATAAATATTGTTTTCCATCTTACTGTTTGTTTTGTTTTATTTTGAAAAATAAAAATTTATTTTATGGTTGATTATTGTTTATAGTTTGAATTACATATGTATGAAGCCACCAAAATCTTTTAAGTGCTTTGGGCCTCTATAGGTTTTAATCCGGCCCTGACAAGGATATAGTGGGTGTGCAACAGAGCCATACAAATTTTCATTAAAAGTCTGTTTTTATAAGTATTCGTGAAATCGCGTAGCTTAGTGGTTAGAGTGTTACACTCACGGTCGTAAGAGCGAGGTTTCGATTCCTGGCCTCGGCGATGCCGTGTGCTCTAAATTAAACCACTTCATTTCATGTTGCTCCAGTAACCCTGAAACATACTTGCGTCCCATTCAAGAGAGAAATTGTGATCTCGGTTGCTTATATGCCATGGAAACTAGGTTATTGGCTCTGTGAGTCCTAGGAGACTTGGTTTTGCGGGTCCGAGACTGAATTCATCCCCTCTGATAAGCTCTGACAGTACATAAATTTCCTTCAAATCGTACCCAATGATCTTAAAATAACAGTTGATTATCTTAATAGTGTTGTCCTAAACATATTACGTCTGACGTAGACATTGTAACACACTAGACTTAACATGCATATATGTCTGTAGCTTATTGGATAAAAGCGTTATTAACCTTAAATTTAAATATAGATGTTTGAAGTTGGAGCCCATCGTTAAGATACCTAATGACGATCGAAAATCAAATATGTTGAAATGTCGTGTGTGTGTGTGTGTGCTGTTAATGTCATAAGGATCTATAAACTTTCAGGAGAACGTAAAGTAATTATTTTAGGGGAGAAGGGGGACAATGGATCCCGAAGCACATAAAGTTATAGATAATTGTATGCCTTCAACTTTTTCTATCCAAAAGTGGTTTTTATAGCTTTATGCGTTTCGAAATCCACTGTTCCAAAAACGGAATTTTTTACGTTCTCTAGAAAATTTATAAATTCTTGGACATCAACAATATACAGTTCACGCTCGTAAGAATAAAGTTTCCAAAATGGATAAATTTGAAGGATGGCTTTGTTCCAGTGGTAGAACGTCTATCATGTCTACAGTAGATGTGGATTCGAATACCATGGTCAGCATTCATCTTCTATTCGAAAGGGTTTTTTGAATGGAATATTTACATTCTATATCTACTTCGAAATCCACTGTTCTAACACGCACGCACCCCACACACAAACACACACCTGGGGGTGGAGTCTCACAGGCCTAGGAGTTCAAAGCTAATTTATCTATATTGTGGCCTACCATCAATAAATAAAATACTATGAGCCACATATACATTACTCAGGCTCCAATAATGCTGTTATGACAGCCCTAGACGAAACTTTCTCATCGCGTCTTGACTGACAACTTCCCGCCTCATATCAGAGACAATTCCAAGGAAGAGGTACAGGTTGTTTGAGTTGGCGAATTTAAAGTAACCCGTGATAAGCTGATGATGATTTCTAGCACTAGGTCAAAGTTCTTAGCGTGGATAGATCTCTCACAAAGAGGGTATAATACACTGTAGAGAAATAGCTCAAGAAAAAAGCATCGTTTATGTGTGCGCTGTAGATACCTTGTCTACATTTGGTCAAATTCCGAATAAAAGCTGTTATTTCGAGAAACGAGTTTTAACTTAATTCGTGCGATGCACGTAGAATTATAAAACATGTTCTGGTAGATTTGAACTTAAATATACATATTAACATTCGAATCTGCCAGAACATACTGAGAATGAATTAGTACATTATTTTTTGCATTTTCTCTGTTCTGCGGCCATCGCATGAATTATTATCATTTTGGTAAAACATCAGCACGCATCAGTGAGTAATATATTTGCTGATTTCAATAAACAAGAACCAGTGCTCTTGTTAGAACATTAGTCAAAGGGTAGTTTTGACTGCGCATAGACACATGCACAAAAAGATCAAAATACCGCGATGTCCCAAAGCCTCCTTACATAAATGAATCGCATGGTATGAACATACATCATCTAAAAGGAGATGTTCTCCGATGACGAGAAACAACAGTGATCAGCGTATTTGCATGTCTGCCAGAATGTATTGAAAATGGATACGTTATAGTTTCAATTTAGTCTTTTATTTTATTTTACTTTTGCAAGCTCACTTTTTATTTTTTGGTTATTATTATTATCATCATTTTTTGTTTATTATTTTACTTCTTAGAGCTCTCGATTTTTACATGCTCCAGTTAATTCTATGAAAGCGATCAGCAACCTGTTGTCAAAGATCTCACAGGGTCTCTTTTCACGAATTATGAGACTTGGTACCTAGATGTTAGGCATTGTGGAAGACACTCAATACCTATATACCAATCTCAAAAACCTCGCTGTCCCCAATAGAGCAGTTATTATTGTTGTTGTTGTTTGATGAAAACTCAGCTTTTTTGCTGGGTATGATGAAAAATATCAGCTATCCACCGCCAGCAGACTGAGGTGACATTTGTTTACAGATGCTTCAAAAGCTCTGCGAAGAATTCTTGCAGTTCCAAGCAATGTTGATTCTTGTAGGTATTCTACCTTTACATTTGCACCAATCTTTATGAACCATGTTGGTAGTTGAGTGCTGATACTTCCAAGTGCGCTATTTACTATTGGTACCATGTCTACTCTCCTCGTTGACCACAGCCTTCGTATTTCACTCTCCAAATCGTCATAGTTGTTTGGTTTTTCTTCTTTTTCTTTGGTCCTGTTGTCATCGGGACATGCTATGTCGATTATCATGCATGTTCTTTTTTTTGGATTTTTTTTTCACTACGACAATGTCCAGTTTCCAATGTCTGGTCAGGTGATCGCAATGAATCATTGCATCCCACAGGATTTTTGCAATTTTCATTCTCGGTGACTCCTTCGGGAGTTTTCTCATACCAAGTCTTTGCTCTTTGAAGGCTGTGATTTCCACATAGCTCATTATTATTATTATTATTATTATTATTATTATTATTATTATTATTATTATTATTATGTATGCTTATGTGGTCCAATGTATGGACACAGTGATAAAACAAGTCTTACTGACCACTTTATGTTAAGAGCTGCTTTGGCCAGATGCCAGATTGTGCAGCAGGACCAGTCCAGCTGTCTGTAAATAATGTGGAGAATCAAACCAAGCTAAGAAGCACCACTGCTTTGTATTTGCAAATTTCAATTCATATAGCAAAAGGCCGTGCGGAGACGTAGGAAGATGGTATACAACCACTGAGGTACACTTCGAAGATATGCACCGAACTAAATATTTTACATTTGAGTTTATTTTCTTCTTCAGTTCTGATTTCAAATCGGGTTGATGTCGACTTAGGGTATTCATCCCTCTTGGTTCGATAAAACTACAAAATCAAATGTGATCGAGATATCGTTTATCAGGAAACCTTTGTGACTTTGGATGTCAACACGATGGACGTAACCGATTCAGTAACAAACGAAAAATACCTTGTGATGTTTAGTTACCTCCCTTTAACATCTACTTTTCACTTTAGCCTGTCGTGTGTCTGTTGATAAAATAAGTTACCAATGAAGTATATTAGGATTGGTTAAATCGACTACACTCCTCCAGTGTCCTTCCTCGGTAAAAATTTTAACTGGTTTGTGGGTCCATGTAAGATACCTTAATTTTGGGATGGAAACAGCTGAATGATAGTTTCATCCATTTAATTTTTGAGCTCAAATCCCGCCAAGGTTGATATAGGTTTTCATCTCCATCACCATCACCCCTGCCAGAGCCAATAAATAAGTGCCACACATGTACTGGAATTAAGTCGATCGACTATAACTCGATTAAATTGCTCCTACCAATTTATGGCCGTATGCCAGTATGAGAAAAATCAGTATACAGGCATTATCTCACAATAACACAAAAACGATGCGGCCGGCTATGACCTCCACTCACGGGTGTATGCCATTGCATGTATTTGAATGTGCGCGCGTGTGAATGGAGAGAGAGAGAATGTGTGTGTGTGTGTGTGTGTGTGTTCGTGCGTGCGCGCGTGCGTACGTGCGTGTGTGTGTGAAGAGAGAGAAAGAGAGAGAGAGAGAGAGAGAGAGGAGTGTATGTATGATATTAAAGTAGTTCTGTATAAGCTTTTATTAAAAGGAATCAATAATGCTGTAAATACATGCGTGTGTGTAAGTATGCTGGTTTTCTTTTTGGCAATCCTTTGGTATTGGTACACGACGTCGTTCACCCACACAGCCTACCCTCATGACAAAGAAGCTAGGCTAAAAAAAGGGTGAATATCGTCGTTTTCCCGTACCGACACACTATTGACGAAGGATCATCCCTACCATCACCACCACCACACAAAAGAAGGACGGGTGGTCTGAAGAAAGGGGCAATGCCCATGGCTTTTGCAGGCCTTCATAGAATGGTGATGTTCATGGTGTGCAGAGGTTCATTTTGAAGTCAACACCTGCGGAAAGAAATTCCAGAGGGACGACATTCTGAGATACAAACACTCGAAGTAGCGATAAGTGCATTGCTTGCGGATTAGAACAAGGGTCAGGCGATGAGAAATAAGCTAATCGGAAATGTTCCTAAGTGGAGGTTGCATGAGCCCAGCCAGCTTCAAGAGCATAGGCCATTGCAACTATAGTAAAAAAAGGGGGGGGACGGCACATCTACGAGCCATTTACTGGTGTATGGACTGTAAGCGATTTTATGCTAATCAGTCACGTGATCCTTTTCTAGATGTGGACGAGGATGTTTATCTATGCAGCGG
>NC_068991.1:18261328-18262205 GCF_001194135.2 Octopus bimaculoides | reverse complement strand
TGGTCAGCATGGGAATAAAAACCATCAAAGGTAATAATTATTTAAAATTATAATACAGGGTATCTCTTGATACCACCACGCTGAAAAAATAGCAGTCAAATCCTGACTCCAAAACCACAATAAATGTCCGCAAGGCACGATTAGCGAAGACGAAGACCGTGTGTGTGTGTATGTATACTAGCTGGTGTACCCGGTAATTCCCGGGGGAGTAAAGATGTTCTATTGAAATGCCTTATTACTCTGATATAAGAAAGCAATTTCGTAATAACTGCCACAAAAAGTGTATTTTCCGCTTCGCGAAAGTACAAAAGACTGTCAGTTGGAGGAGGAAGAGATTGTGGGAGGTTGGCGAGAAAGGTTTTCGTTTACTGCTATTTAGCCCCAGGAAACACCGTTTCCAGTTGGCTATCACACATTTTCTGTGTCCTTGTTTTCAAAGATGGGAGATAAGCATCACCACCCAGCAAGGCCAGCATCCAGAGACTAGTTTCAGAGTCATTGCTCATCATCAGTTTGGAGTAGCATGGCTTGCTAGCAGTCGATGCTTATTCACCTTTGAAAACATATAGATTTCAAGTGAAATACATTGATGATGACTAATGACTCTGAAACTAGTCTCTGGATGCTAGCTTTTCTGGGTGGCGGTACTTTTCTCCCCTTTTTGAAAACATAAATGTGTCATGGTCAACTGGAAACTGTGTTTCCTAAGGCCAAATAGCAGTAGCATTCTTCCCTTTCATGGGACTGCCACATTAAGTTGGCAACAAACCATCACTTTATCGTGCTGCTACTGTATAAAATCTCTCTGAAAGATTTAGAAATGTAATATTTCTAATCTTATATATATAGATATGTATGTATGTATATATATATATAT
>NC_068991.1:18258422-18260703 GCF_001194135.2 Octopus bimaculoides | reverse complement strand
GAGAGAGAGAGAGAGAGAGAGAGAGAGAGAGAGAGAGAGAGAGTTGAAGGGAGACATGTATCTACACGCACACACAAACGTACGTGTGTATGTGTTATGAGTAATGATATCTATGTAATGCTGTTACGTATCGTACATTTTGTATACACCACCCACATATGAACAAATACATTCATGCATGCGAGACTGGTTTACAACTTTATTTTACTGACACGAAAATCCGCCACCCCGCCCTTTTTTTTTCTTCGTCTTTTTGTCTTTTCATGCGGGAATAACGTTTTTAATAAAAGCTTTCCGATATTTCTCCAATGTAAATTCGTACTTAATCTCGTATTAACGGGTACTGTCGTCTCGAAGAGGCGGGTAAGTGTTTCCCCACCCCCGTTCCATCCACTGCTATAAATAGATTAAACCAAGGGTGTGGCCCAAAAGTTTGGCTTCTCTCGTCAATGACTATCACTTTATCAACATAACATTTTACGAAGTCTCTCGTCTGATTTATTATGTCTTCTATTTATGGCTCTATCTATGTGTATACATATATGTTTATAACTATTTTTCTATATATATATATGTATATATTTTTACGCTTGTATGTGTGTATCTATATATATATTTATATGTGTAAATGTATTTCTTTGGGTCGATCTATCCGGCCATCTCATCCATTTTCTATTGATCTTTTCATCAGCCTATCTTTCTCTGATCATTTTAGTTTTCTCTCTCACCGCCCCACATTCATTCACAATACTTCACCTTTTCTCATTTTATGGTTCTTTTTCTTTGTTAACTCATCCTGTGTTTTTTTTTCTATGTAGCTTTCTTTCTGCCCTCTCACACACACACGCATATGTAAATATATCTGCCGTCTTTGCCTTTTCTGTTTTATTTTATGTTCACGTAGTGCTTATCGTTTCTCTTTCTCCCTCCCTGGTTTCTGCTCTGTCTTCCCCGCCCCATCTTGTATTCCTTTTACTCAGTTTTCGTGGGTTGCAAAGTCTAGTCACCTATCCATATCTTATTCACACTTATATTTCCTAGTTCTGTATCCAACCTGTCTCCTCGATGTCACTTCTATATTCCCCCCACTTTTGAACAACATCTCCCTTTCTGATATACTTTAATGCTCTCAAGTTAACTAACATATGTAAATCGATAATTCAGGTACACACTTATACATAACTTATACACACACACAATTACTGGTGTATTAACACTGTTTTGTTTCGTTGCTATATTATACTATAAAACATATATCTACAGATGTTTGACCAACTATATGTTACAAGAAACCTAAACATTACGTCTATATAATACAATATCCTTGCAGTCAGAAAAAGAAAGGACGGCTGTATATGCCTCACATTTCAACTAATTTCTTCAGCAGCTGTGTTCCGAGTGCGTCGTCAAGCCTCTGTCCTCGCGTTTCCTCGACAGTTCCTGCTACGTTTACTCGTTTCCTTTCCTTGGCTTCTTCAATACGTTCTTTCCAGGGCATTGTAAATTCCACAATGACCAGTTGTTTAGTTGCTTCTGAGTTGATAATCAAATCTGGTGCTGCAGGAACTTCAGCTGCATACCCAGACTGATGTTCAGCTGCCAGTCAAAAGCTGTGGTGGAGTGGAGATTCATTCTTGCTTTTGGTTGTAGTTAGAACTTCTCTCCAGCTAACTGACTTTTGGTGGGGCATTGCAGTGTTTGTTTGTGCTGAGTAAAACAGGAAGGTGCCTCATTCTTGCTCCTGTTGTGAAGATTAGCTGAACTTCATAGAATATCATAGACACCTTGGACAAAGAACAAACATGATGGAAGTGTGCCTGCGTAATGTTTGGTCAGTTAATCTTGCACAACAATACAATCTCCTACCTCATCCATGCTACCTGTTGCTGATCTCTACCATCCTACACACTCCTCTTCCATATCTCAGACCTCTTCATTAATAAGATTGTGTTGTTCCTTGGCCTGGGCCTTTAGAAAATAGCCTAAGCCTACTCTACTAACAGACATGTTGTTGGCACTCCGTCGCTTACGACGTCGAGGGTTCCAGTCGATCCGATCAACAGAACAGCCTGCTTGTGAAATTAACGTGCCAGTGGCTGAGCACTCCACAGACACGTGTACCCTTAACGTAGTTCTCGGGGATATTCAGCGTGACACAGTGTGACAAGGCTGACCCTTTGAATTACAAGCACAACAGAAACAGAAAGTAAGAGTGAGAGAAAGTTGTGGTGAAAGAGTACAGCAGGGTTCGCCACCAACCCCTGCCAGAGCCTCATGGAGC
>NC_068991.1:18257158-18258412 GCF_001194135.2 Octopus bimaculoides | reverse complement strand
GCACTCCACAGACACGTGTACCCTTAACGTAGTTCTCGGGGATATTCAGCGTGACACAGTGTGACAAGGCTGACCCTTTGAATTACAGGCACAACAGAAACAGAAAGTAAGAGTGAGAGAAAGTTGTGGTGAAAGAGTACAGCAGGGTTCGCCACCAACCCCTGCCAGAGCCTCATGGAGCTTTTAAGTGTTTTCGCTCAATAAACACTCATAACGCCCAGTCTGGGAATCGAAACCGCGATCCTATGACCGAGAGTCTGCTGCCCTAACCACTGGGCCAATGCGCCTCCACACTAACAGACATGATATCAATCAGTTCCTTTTGCCTCTGATGTGACTCTGCTACTTCCACTTTCTTCTTTTCCCTATTCTCACCCAAATGACAGGTGATGATGTTTCCTGGTCCCTGGAGTTCCTATACTGTAGAAGTTCTCTTATCTATGCCACTATAGACTCTTTAGTGATACTACTAAATAATAGCTGCAAGATGTTACTGTACGATACAGTGCTGTATAGCTAAAACTGCGGGAAAGGGCCAATCACTTTCAGAGAAAACCAGTGGTTTTCCTTCAAGGGACTCAGCAGGTGTCAAAGGGCATTGGACAGAATGGAATATTGGTAGAAACAAGTTTTGAATCTATCAAACACTCAAGGTCATTGTTGGACTTTTGAAAGATGGTAGAGTCATAGAGTCATTCAAGATTGAGTCAAAAGAGCTTCCCAGACTCTTGACTAGTTGCTCCGTAATGAGTGTGTGTATGTGAGAAAGAGAAAGGTAATAACCATTCCAGATAATTAGAATCAAAATTTGTTCAACCACATTCTTCTTCAACTCTGTGGACTTTGATTTAGTAGCACAAAACATATCCTTTCCCAAAGGATTATTTTCTCAATGCTTTATAGGATCGACCTGCTACCTGGGACCAATGTTCCTGTGATGGTAAGGTCACCATAAATGTTCTTATCAGAGGCTGTCATACACAGGGGCTGGATAGGAGGCTTTCTGCATTCCACCTCAATTAACTTGGCCACTCTGTTCATGGCACTCTGTTCATGGCACTCTGTTCATGGCACTCTGTTCATAGCCACTTTGTTCACTCTGTTTATAATATATATATATGTAGCATTTTATAACATGTCTGGTGTTATTTTCATTACAGGAAACTATTAGTAGCTCATAAAAATGTGTACTGTATTTACTAAACAGTATTTATCTCTCACCAAATAGAGCACTTTTTTGTTGATTTTATCTTC
>NC_068991.1:18243352-18252764 GCF_001194135.2 Octopus bimaculoides | reverse complement strand
CAGCAGATTAATAATGACAAAGTTATTTTAGTAAATTCTTCATTATTTTCAAAAAGACAATGTACAGTTCTATATTTAAGAGATGAGGAATTATGTACATTATTTACATTATTTACATTTGATGGATATTTGTCCTCATCTTGTTTGTTGTTAACGCAACATTTCGGCTGATATACCCTCCAGCCTTCATCAAGATTTCGCGTTCGATTCCAGGCAGTGACCTGAATAATGATGATGATAATAATAATAATAATAATAATAATAATAATAATAATGATAATAATAATAATAATAATCATCGTTTAACGTCCGCTTTCCATGCTAGCATGGGTTGGACGATTTGACTGAGGACTGGTGGACGTGGAGGCGAATAATAATAATTATAATAATAATAATAACAACAACAACAATATCGAAAAATACCTTGGGAATAAGAACCCAGGTTCGAAATTTCCCCCTGATGAGGACAAATATATTCGTCAAATGTAAATAATGTAAAGACAATGTACATCAACAGAGATATAGTAATGAAAGGGTTAAAAATACAGGTTATTATTCAGTAGTCTAGGGGTTTCAAATCAACAAAGCTAAGAGATTGTATATTTGGGTTACATAATTATGAAAATTCACAGTCACCTACTCCTGTGGTACAAGGATCATGTGGAATGAGGTAGTTCTGATGGAACATATGCAGCCTTCCTTAGGTTATCCTACTTCTATCCAGGAACCATTACAGGAAAGAGTGGTAGAGAAAAAGAAGAAAGGAAGAAGATAGAAGGAGAAAAGACAAAGAATTGACCAGTACTTGAGTGGTACTGTATTGACCCTAAACAGATAAAGGCAAAGCTGATCTCAACGGTATTTGAACTTAGAGCACAGAGAGCCAGAATGAATACCACAAGATATTCTATCCGATGACTTAACTATTCTAACTCATTGCATTAGCTAACAAGATGATGCCTAGTAGAACATGTCTGAAACAAGGTAACAGCAAAGTTCCTTTGTATTCTTCCATGAAAACTAAATGACAAGAATGTAAGTGCTTATCAAGCACAGAATGGATAATGTTTGGTCTTTGTCTTTCCAAATTCTTAGTTCAAATTCAGTTTAGTGCAGTGGTTCCCAAACCTTTGCAGGCTGCCGCCCCCTTGGCACCCAGGGCACATCCCCAGTGCCCCCCACCACCAAACTCATCACCACAAACATAGGCCATTTTCTGCTGCAAATTCGAAACAACTGTATTTCACAAATAAAATTTAACATAATTAACCCATTATTTTGGGGGGTTTATTTTTACATTCATTGCCTCATTTAGGCCACTCCGTTATCACCCCACTTTTCTTCAACGTTCTCCTGAGTCTTTCCATCACCCCCAAGGGGGCAGTGCCGCTCACTTTGGGAACCACTGGTTTAGAGAGAGAGAGCAAAACTATGACTTTTAGTATTTGAGTGAGACTGACAAAGGAGAACTGCTATATTTGGGACTGTTAATGCTACATACACAGGTATCTTGGACCATATCCACCGACTGCCCCACAAACAGATGGTGACACAGCTTGCCAACACAATCCCACCTCAGACAAATAATGACACAGCTTGCCAACTTGGGAATTCAGTAGCAAGGTGGTTGCTTCTGATTGGACTCTGTGGAGGAGGTGCTTCCATAACTCACATAAGCTTCCCAGGTATTGTGGGCAGCAAAGATGGATAGATGGATGGATTAAACACTAGTCCTAGATATACAAAATAATAGTTTTGTTACAGTTGGAATGCTTTTGATCACTGGACTGTTCGATGGAAACTAGTTTACTCCCATTAAACACCTACAACAACTAGTTCTGCAGGTGTAGCTTGTAAAATGACATGCTTCACCAAGCCTTACATATACTACATGAAAGCAAAACCCAAAATGGTGTCACTGCTTTTGAATATGTTTATAGGATTCATCAACATTAACTACCTCTATCAATTTTTTTTATTCATTTACAATGAAGATACTGATATTAATTTAGTTTATTATCCTTGTAATATTCTTTTACTCTTTTACTTGTTTCGGTCATTTGACTGCAGCCATGCTGGAGCACCACCTTTAGTCGAGCAAATCGACCCCGGGACTTATTCATTGTAAGCCTAGTACTTATTCTATCGGTCTCTTTTGCCGAACCTCTAAGTGACGGGGACATAAACACACCAGCATCGGTTGTCAAGCAATGCTAGGGGGACAAACACAGACACACATACATATATATATACAAATATACGACAGGCTTCTTTTAGTTTCCGTCTACCAAATCCACTCACAAGGCTTTGGTCAGCCCGAGGCTATAGTGGAAGACACTTGCCCAAGATGCCACGCAGTGGGACTGAACCCGGAACCATGTGGTTGGTAAGCAAGCTACTTACCACACATTGTTTTAAATTTTGGTGTAAGTCTAGCAATTTCGCAGGCATGTCAATTACATTGGACCAGTATTTCACTGGTATTTTATTTCATCGACTCTGAAAGCATGAAAGGCAAAGTTGACTTCAACAGTATTTGGACTTAGAATGTAAAGTGCTGGAAGAAATGCTACTAACCATTATATCTGTTACACAAAAAACTCTGCCAACTCGCTGCCTTTATCATACTTGTAATAGTTTTCTTTCTACTACAGGCACAAGGTCTGAAATTTTGAGAGAGTGGGTAGTTGACTACTTTGACCCCAGTGTTCAACTGATACTTATTCTATCAACCTTGAAAGGCTGAAAAGCAAACCTCAGTGAAATTTAAATTCAGCATGTTGTTGTTGGCACTCCGTCGCTTACGACGTCGTGGGTTCCAGTTGATCCAATCAACAGAACAGCCTGCTCGTGAAATTAACGTGCAAGTGGCTGAGCACTCCATGGACACGTGTACTGTTAACGTAGTTCTCGGGGATATTCAGTGTGACACAGTGTGACCAGGCTGACCCTTTGAATTACAGGCACAACAGAAACAGGAAGTAAGAGTGAGAGAAAGTTGTGGTGGAAGAGTACAGCAGGGTTCGCCACCATCCCCTGCCGGAGCCTCGTGGAGCTTTTAGGTGTTTTCGCTCAATAAACACTCACAACGCCCAGTCTGGGAATCGAAACCGCGATCCTATGACGGCGAGTCCGCTGCCCTAACCACCAGGCCATTGCGCCTCCACCAAATTCAGCATGTAAGTCAGAAGAAATGCCTGCCACTTAGTATTTTGTCTGGTGTGTTAACAATTCTGCCAGCTCACTGCCTTTATTGTCCTTGTAATATTGATAAACAACATTGATACACTGAAGCTTTAGGCATTCCATCAGTTACGACAAGAAGTGTTCTGGTTGATCTGATCAATGGAACAACCTGCTCATGAAATTAACATGCAAGTAGCTGAGCACTCCACAAACATACATACCCTTAATGTAGTTCTCATGCAGATTCAGCATGACACAGAATGTGATAAGGCCAGCCCTTTGAATTACAGGCACAACTCATTTTTGCCAGCTGAGTGGACTGGAGAAACATGAAATAAAGTGTTTTTCTCAAGGCCACAACACATAGCCAGGAATCGAACTCATGACCTTATGATTGTGAAGAGAATACCCTAACCTCTAACTTTTTTTCACTTGGATTCACTCAAAAGGTTTCAATGAGTCCAGGGCTATAGTAGAAGACATTTGTCCAGTTATCACACAGTGGGACTGAAACCCAACACATACGAATGGGAAGCAAATTTCTCAATCACTCAGCCATGCATGCGCCTATAGCCATACCTGTACCTACTTGTATACTTCTTATATATTGATTTCCAATTTTGACACAAGGCCAGCAATTTTGGGGGAGGGAGTAAGTTGATTACATTGACCTCTGTTCCACTGGTACTTATTTTATCAAACCCCAAAAGATGAAAGACAAAGTCAGCCTCATCAGAATCTGAACTCAGAACAGAAAGACGAAATACCACTAAACATTTTGCCCAACATACTAAAGATTCTGCCAGCTTGCGGCCTTATACTTGTTATATATTGGTTTCAAATTTTGGCACAAGGCCAGTAATTTCGGGAGTGGGGGTAAGTTGATTATCTCAACCTCAGGAGTCAATTAGTACTTATTTTATTGACCCCACAAAAGGAAGCAAAGTCGACCTCGGCAGAATTTGAACTCAGAATGTGAAGATGGACAAAATGCTACTAAGCATTTTGCCTGGCATACTAATGATTCTGCCAGCTTGCTACCTTCAAATTTTGGCACTAGGCCAGTGATTGTAGGGGAGTGGGTAAGTCCAATAACATCGACCCCAGTGTTCAACTGGTACTTAATTAATGACTCCAAAGGGATAAAAGACAAAATCGACCTCAGCAGATATACTTGTTATATATTAGAAACATTATATTATTTAAAACAATAGATTGGCAGAATCATTTGAACATTGGACAAAGTATGTTGCCACATTTATTTCAGCTCTTTCTCTGCTGAATTCAAATCCTGCCAAGGGTGGCACCTTTCATCCTTCTGGAGTCAATAAAATAAAGTGGTAGTAAACTACTTGGATTAACATTACTGATTGTCTGTCACTCAAAAATTTCTAACCTTGGGCCTATGTTAGAAATATTCATTTCTCTTTTGGTGGGTTTTGGGGGTTTTTTTTCCTTTTCTTTTTTTTTTCATATTCAACAGTGGAGGTGCAATGGCCCAGTGGTTAGGGCAGAGGACTCGTGGTCATAGGATCACGGTTTCGATTCCCAGACCAGGCGTTGTGAGTGTTTATTGAGCGAAAACACCTAAAGCTCCATGAGGCTCTGGTAGGGGGTGGTGGCAAACCCTGCTGTACTCTTTCACCACAACTTTCTCTCACTCTTACTTCCTGTTTCTGTTGTGCCTGTAATTCAAAGGGTCAGCCTTGTCACACTGTGTCACGCTGAATATCCCCGAGAACTACGTTAAGGGTACACGTGTCTGTGGAGTGCTCAGCCACTTGCACGTTAATTTCACGAGCAGGCTGTTCCGTTGATCGGATCAACTGGAATCCTCGACGTTGTCAGCGACAGAGTGCCAACAATAACAAATTCAACAGTGAACCAATGTCACCTTAATTTTTTTGTAATGGTATTAATTCTTTCACATCATCAGAGATTGGGTCTTTGGAGATGCTTGCATCAAATTCTTGGTAAATTCACCAACAAACTTTTCTTAAACTGCCATCCATCATCACAGAGTAGAAACATTATTTTTTTAAAGTGGGAATATAAAGAATATATTACAAAAGGGAGGAGCCAACCATCTCAATCAGTCAATGGTGGCTCTACTTGGATCAACCTGTGTATATTCACTTAACTAACAGAAATTTGATAAACTGCGTCACATATTCAGTTTGACCCTCCTTCCATAATGACCTGCAGCCATCAATGGGCATTCATCTATAGTAATGTCATCGTTGCACCTCTCAAATTTATACTCGTAGGGTGTTGCAGATATACACTTTGATTCAAGCTTGGATCTTAGTTCCCATTAGGAAATTCTTTATAAACAAGAACCAGAATTTTGGTGCATTGAGTAATGACATCAGCAAAAGTCAGGCCAATAAAATTTTAAGTAAGCAACTCTAGGACTTCCAAGTGATTATGTGGCCACAGTTCACTCCAATGAGATTTATTCTTGAGGGTATAAAAGAGACGAAATCTACAAAAAGAAAGAATGAAAAGACAAAGACAGACAAGAACAGAGAGGTAGACAGGAGAACAGAGGATGTATACAGTCATGTATAAAGTTAGTAACCAGTCAAATTATTAAAACCTCATACACTGACAAGTTACAATCAATGGAAGTGACTTGACATAATTGTTAGAGTGAGATCGGATGCCTTGTATTATTAGGTTCACTTCTGTGTACTCTGAGTTCAAATCATACCAAACCCATCTTTACTTTTTATTCTTTCAGGATTGATGAATACAGTATCACTCCAATACTGACACAGATTCTACTCCTCCCGCGTCCTCTCTTGATTGTATTGCGATTGAAAGCCCCTGTCTTGTGCCACACCAATTCACTTTGTGAAATACAATAAGGGTACTTATGGCATTAACTTTAAACATTATTTTCATGATTAAGAATTTAGTTGGTCCAACAACCAAATGCTCGCATTGAGATTGACAAGGAATCCATTATAAATAGCTCTTCGTCAGAAAGAGGGACTTTTTTTTCCCTCTCAGACAAAAAGTCAGTTTCTAAAGGTCAATTTTCTCTTCTTCTCAGGACATACAAACAAACTTATCGAACTCCACGAACTTTGATAGGAGATAAATACGTATGTAAACAGAGGAAAAAAAGAAAAGAAAACCATTATTCTATAAATATTGATGATTGAGAGAAATATTTGAGTTATCTCCCTTACACTAGTGACTAATTAAGAGTTCTTTCCCTTTGACTGAAATTTTTAAAAAAATGTTTTATGTTATATATAAATTATAATCGAATTTCTCACACAATATATAACTTCTTACTGTCCCAAAAGAAGAAAATGAAAGTAATAAGCTGCCTTTCCACGGAAGTACGAATTAACAGCCACATGAAACATGAATTTATTGGAACAGCTTCTTGCATGACATTACAGCCGCATATCTATTTCTATATTATTCAACACTGAGCTGCATCGCTGTTAATCGCCCTACATAAAGCAGCAGCCAATTTTCCTTCAAATCATACCTTACCACTTTAATGTATGTATGTATGCATGCATGTAGGTAGGTAGGTATGTATGTAGCAAGTGACAATTGCTTTTATACGTTTCTATTTATACTTTAACTCCATTCTACACTATATCATATTTCTACCCAACTTCACTCACGACATTTCACTATTTTACCCTCTGATTTAGACAGTCTACCACTAGTTCTCAGACTAACTTTGGCATGGAACCTACTATATAATTTTCCTAAATCTATTCCTATATTTTAAAAACAACTTACAACACCATTATTTTAACAAAACATTAAATGAAACAAAAATTGTTTTAGAATTTATTCATATACAAGGGTGGAGCAGAGAGGACGGGTGTTTTTGAAAAAATCACAAAATCATTAATGATTTAGCTGCAAACAAATTTTATTGACATCAATACGTTCGTGCTGGATTAGCATTTGTCAAAATCAAGTGTGGAAAACAACATCCATCATGTGGTGTCCGTTTTCATTGATGCATTTCTGAAGACGTTCTAGGAAATTGGCCTCCACTTTCTCCAGCATTACTGTAGATTTGGGCGACGTCCACGCAAATAGCTTCCTTCAAATTGTCCAATGTATGGGGCTTATGCACATACACACGTACCTTGAGGTTCCTCCACAAGAAATAATCATACATGGACACATCAGGGGACCGAGGGAGTGAGGGAACGCCAGCAAGCCTGGAAATGAGGAGGTCACCGAAGAGAGGGCGAAGAACGTCCATCGATGCTCTGGCTTGTGTGGGCAGTCGCCCCATCCTGATGAAACCACATACGTTTTCGTCGTAATTCAGGCACAAAGAAGTTGTTTATCATCTCAATTTAACACTCAGAGTTCATAGTAACAGCATTTCTATTATCGTCTTCAAAAAAGTAAGGACCAATGACGGTAGCTTTTCCAACAGCACACCAGACTCTCACTTTTGGGCTGTGCGGTGGTCTTTCGTGCAGTTATCTCGGATTTTCAAGAGCCCAATAACGACAGTTCTGTTGATTCACCATGCCACTGAAACGAAAATGAGCTTCATCACACATTATCAAAATGAGGTTGTCATTTGCCTCAGAAATTGCTTCCATCTGACGTGCGAAGTTAAGCCGCTGTGCATAGTCCCATGGTTTCAACTGTTGTCCAATTACCAATTTGTATGGGTGGAAATGCAAGTCTTCATGCAAAATACGCCCTACCGATCGGTTACCGATGCCAAGTTCAGTGGAATGCCCCCGAGCAGAGAGATTCGGACTCCGTATCAAAGCTTGTTTGATGCGTTCCACATTTTCCGGGATCCGTACCGTTCGTGATGCCCTCACCAGTCTCCTATTCATTAGTGTACCTCGTATACGAAGTGCATTCACCCAACGTAAGATTGTGTTACGGGTGGGAACAGCCTGATTTTGGTGAATGTTGAAGTGGCGCCGAAACTCAAGCTGAACTATTGTGACAGACTCGTTATTCTTCACGCAACTGTCATAGGCAAAGGTGATGCTGTATCGTCCACAGTGCCATAGCTTCACTTGAAAAGAAAAAAAATGCTAAGATACCCCGGACCGAATGGTACCTGTCGGACATATGTCCCTCCCACTGGAGCTGAGTAATAGCCATTTCAAAAACGCCAGTCCTCTCTTTTCCACCCTGTATATGCAAGTGTGGCTGTGTAGTTGACAAGCTTACTTCCTGCCTCTTATACCTACTTTTTCTCATAATACATTTACACATTGTCATACATACACACTGACACTATATATCCATTGCAACATGCTGGCAAGTGAAAGCCATCTGGTCTAGTGCTCCTATTATTGCAACAATTTCATTACCTCTTGATTTTTTAAACTCTGGTGCCAGGCCACAGATGTGGTGGGAGGTAGTACAATTGATTGACTTAACTCTAGTTAATGGACATTAAATGATGATGATGACTATGATAATAATGGCTACACTTACACACACATCAACAAAAATACACTATTAATATAGGAGTTATGCAGAAGCCTATAAGTGGTCGCTCGACCTCTAGAAATAGCAGCCAAATTTACTTAAAATCAAACTTTGTTGTCTTGAATAGAAACACATTGGATAATGTAGTACCTGAAATCCCCAACACACAGACACACCATAGAAAAAGAAAAAAAAAAGACTTTGATTATAGTTCTACTCAATCAGGGTTGACCTGGGGTTTAACAACAACAACCTATTAATATTTTGAAGTTGTCACACAATAGTTTGTTGTTTCCTCTTTTTCTGTTCCATAAAATTGTTTTCGACAGCAGCAGCAACAGCAGCAATAACAACAACACTAGTAGCAGGATATTTGAAGGTGGAAGTAAAACAGCCTAAGTTCAAAGTGAGCTGAATAGCAAGATTCACATTATTATGTCAGACAAACATAGTTGATGACCTTCATAGATATATTATTTATTTACACTTTTTCTCTTCCTTCTTAACAAGACAAACTGTTCAAATTTAAAATATTCTTTTTTTTTTTGAAGATTTTTGTTTTGTATTTCATTGTTACTTTTGTTACTCTTTTACTCTTTTACTTGTTTCAATCATTTGACTGCAGCCATGCTGGAGCACCGCCTTTAGTCGAGCAAATCGACCCCAGGACTTATTCTTTTTGAAGCCTAGTACTTATTCTATCGGTCTCTTTTTGCCGAACCGCTAAGTTACGGGGACGTAAACACACCAGCATCAGTTGTCAAGCGAT
>NC_068991.1:18242231-18243292 GCF_001194135.2 Octopus bimaculoides | reverse complement strand
ATATATATATATATATATATACATATATATGACGGGCTTCTTTCAGTTTCCGTCTACCAAATCCACTCACAAGGCTTTGGTCGGCCCGAGGTTATAGTAGAAGACACTTGCCCAAGGTGCCACGTAGTGGGACTGAACCCGGAACCATGTGGTTGGTAAGCAAGCTACTTACCACACAGCCACTCCTGTTCATCATATACTTTCTTTAGTTATTGGAAAGCAGCCTTTGAGGGGTTCAGTCAAAGATGGCAGCCTTGAGGAGTTCTGTCAAAGAAATCAACTCCAGCACTTCATATTTTTACAATCCTTTTTTTTTTTCTTTACAAATCTGTTATTTATTCTATCGATTTACTTTGCTGAAGTACTAAGTTTTGGAAATGTTGTAAAAGGTTGATAGATGCAATAGAGACATTAGTCTCTCTCTATCACCTTTCAACATAATTATATATGAAGAAACAGTAGAACAATTAACAACATAATAAAAATAAGCTTTATTTTTGATGATGCTTGGTTTTATAAATCCTGTGTCACTCAGCTTAGCAGCCGCTGATTAATTTGTAATCGGTATTGGAAGATTAAGAGCTTCCTTGATGCATGCCAGAGGAGCAAGTAGCTATCACATCGATGGCATCGTGGTGAAGAGTGCTTCGTTGAGGAGCAAGGTGTAGTCACGTCGAAGGTGTCGCGTTGAAGAGACTTACAGAGTGAAACCAACTCTTTAAGTACTAGTTTTACTACTCATGCACACTCGAGGGGCTTCCGGAAAGCAAGTCCCTTACGCATGTGCAGATAGTACTTCCTCAATGGCGGCTATAATTTCGCGCCACTACAATGTAAACAAGCCAACACTAATTGTCAAGCAGTGGTGAAGAACAAACACAACACACACATGTTCAGCAACGTAACTACGCACTGTTGGTGATTTCTTTTCCTTCTTTGGACTTTTCCCTTTCTCCTTTCCGACAAAGAGCTAAGCCCGAAACGTCCAAAACTTACTCCTTTTAGTGATTGACTGTCAAACTAATACATTCCTTGTGCACATCCTCTTGTCTGTTATTGTT
>NC_068991.1:18239526-18242133 GCF_001194135.2 Octopus bimaculoides | reverse complement strand
CCTTGGATAATACTGGTGGCATGGAGAGGGGAGGCCGGTATGCATGGGCAACTGTTGGTCTTCCATAAAACAACCTTACCCGGACTTGTACCTGGGAGGGTAAGTTTCTAGGTGCAATTCGATGGTCAGTCATGACCAAAGGGGGTCTCAATATATATATATTCTTTTCTACTCAAGGCACAAGGCCCGAAATTTTTGGGGGAGGGGGGGGGCCAATCAATTAGATCGACCCCAGTACAAAACTGGTACTTATTTAATTGACTCTAAAAGGATGAAAAGCAAAGTTGACCTCGATGGAATTTGAATTCAGAATGTAAAGACCGCTAAGCATTTCGCCCGGCCTGCTAACGTTTCTGCCAGCTCGCCGCCTTGCTAATAATTATAATAATGATTTCTTTTATTGGCCTCAAGAGCCCAAGACACGGAAAACAATATCAATGGACAAGATACAGCATATAAACAGGTAGGGGAACACTACAACAATAAGGATATAACAAAAAAGAGAATAAAAGTACAAATAAAAAGAAATAATTAATAAATGAATAGAAACTCCAATAGTGAGGTAGTCCACTTAGGGTAATTTGGGGTAAACCCTATCCACAATTTCTGGATTACTCTGACATCCCCAAGGCATGGGAAGTGTCATTTTCTAGTTTCTTTCCTCCTAATTAGAAAAGCATACTCAGAGTAGATCCATTCAGCCTCACAAGTCTTGCCACTGTCAGCTACCTTTTATAAACACACAAGAAGGCAGTGCTTCTCTCTCTGTCCTCACCTTCATCTTCAAATGATATTTGAAGAGAACCGATGACAGCTTGGCCAGTGGGAGGGGGTCTAGTAATTACACTGACTCCAGTGATCAACTGGTACTTATTCTGTTGATACTGAGAGGATGAAAGGTAAAGTAAATCTCGGCAAAATTTGAACTCAGAATGTAATGCCAGAAGAAATGCTGCTTAGCATTTTGTCTGGCATCTTATTGATTAGCTTGCAGCCCTGATGATAATGATAATGGTAATAATAATAATAATCCTTTCTACTTTAGGCACAAGGCCTGAAATTTGGGGGAGAGGATAGTTGATTTCATCGACCCCGGTGTTTCACTGGTATTTATTTTATTAACCCAAAAAGATGAAAGGCAAGGTTGACCTCAGTGGAATTTGAACTCAGAAATAAAGAAAGAATAAATGCCTCTAAGCATTTTGCCTGTTGTGCCAACAATTCGGCCTGCTCACTGCCTTAATAATAACAATAATAATAATAATCCTTTTTACTTTAGGCACAAGGCCTGAAATTTGGGGGAGAGGATAGTTGATTTCATCGACCCCAGTGTTTCACAGGTACTTAATCTATTGGCCCTGAAAGGATGAAAGGCAAAGTCGACTTCAGCAGAATTTGAACTCAGAACGTGCAGATAGACAAAATGCTGCTAAGCATTTTGACCGGTGTGCTGATGATTCAGCCAGCTCACTGCCTTCTTAATAATAATGATAATGATAATAATTAGAAGGATGAAAAGAAAGAAATAAAGAAAGAAAGAAAGAAAGAAATCACTTACTAATATTTTGGATATGTATATGTTTCATATCTTAGATGAAGACAAAAAAAAAACAAACAAAGCAAGCAAAAAAACAAAAACATTTCTTAGAAACAAAACATAAGAAGGGCAGCCAGCCATAGAAACCATGCCAGAGCAGACACTGGTACTCGTTAAATCTTGTCAAACCATCCAACCCATTCCAGCATGGAACATGGATGTTAAATGATGATGATGATGATGTAGAAGAGAAAGAGGAAAGCAATTAATTGCAATTTATGTTATTAATGATTATCAATGGCATGAAACATGACATTGAAATAAAAGCACGTCAGGAAACAGGACAAGAGAAATTACCTAATTGTCATACACACATTTACGTAGACACACGCATACACACACATGTTCACACACATATGCATGCACATGCACATACACAAAAACATACACATGTACACAACTATCTTAAGTGGAGTGACTACAAACTTTTGGTGACCCTCTCAATGAAGAGATTTACGTATGAAAGAGAATAAAAGTTGTTTGTTGTTTACTCCAAGGTCAGTCGTGATCCAAATGACTTATAAACAAATAAATTATGGGTGTGACAATCCTCTTTGTTTTCTTTTCTTGTTTGTTTTTTTCAGAAACACTTATGCCTAGGACTACAATATCCGATCTAATGTCTCATTTGTTTTTTTTTACTTTATGTTTTTTAAATGGTAGGACAACAATGCCCAACCTGGGTAGTGCAGACCCTTGAGGATTCACAAAAAATGTACTACTGGTAAGGAAGGGATCATGTGAGTTGATTTTAAAATTTGTGAAGTACACATATCTTTAAAAAAATCCAAGGTGCATGGGAAAATTTATTTCAATAAAAAGATGATGAGGAGGTCCTTGGTACTGAAAAATTGTTTTTTTTCCCGTCGTCTCTTCATTTTTTTTACGAGTTGTTTGAGAGATAATTCCGTCATCATGTCGGGGTCACCAGTTATAAGAATTGGATGAGATATGACGGCTCGGCCGCCTCTCCCCAGTTCTTATATTAATCATTAAATCCAGAAATACAA
>NC_068991.1:18225088-18238902 GCF_001194135.2 Octopus bimaculoides | reverse complement strand
GCCTGCTCGTGAAATTAACGTGCAAGTGGCTCAGCAATCCACAGACACATGTACCCTTAACGTTGTTCTTGGGGATATTCAGCGTGACACAGTGTGACAAGGCTGAACCTTTGAATTACACGCACAACAGAAACAGGAAGAAAGAGTGAGAGAAAGTTGTGGTGAAAGAGTGCAGCAGGGTTCGCCACCATCCACTGCTGGAGCCTCGTGGAGCTTTAGATGTTTTCGCTCAATAAACACTCACAACGCCCGGTTTGGGAATCGAAACCACGATCCTATGACTGCGAGTCCGCTGCCCTAACCACTGGGCCATTGCGCCTCCACCCAAAGAGGAGGATATAGGTCTACATTATTTAACAATTCCTTTCTTTATATAAGACAGTGTAGTGTAATTTGAGGGAGATTTGGCTGATATTTGTAATAACTCAAATTTGGCTGTTATTTGTAACTATCTAGAGGTTCACCTTAACAGAAGAGATGAGATTTTTTTTTCCACATTAATTTTGTCCCAGCTTACAAAAATATTTATCTTTCCCTCCACAAGTATGTAAACATCTGTCTTCAAGACATATCTAAATAGCAATATAGTGTTGTTTATGGTGAGTGCTATAGTTGATTTCAAATTTTAGTATAAGGCCAGCAAGTGCAGGGCAGGGCTTACATTGATTACATTGATCCTAGGGCTCAACTGGTATTTATTTTATTGACCCTGAAAGGATGAGAGGTGTTATGTCTCAAGCTACTGCTATCTAGCACCTTCGGATGATCTCTACTCAACCGCTACACAACTGCTACTCGACTGCTACTCAACACTCCTACCACGGCCAGACTACCTCTATTTGTATGTCTTGGGAGATCCTACTTCTTCGCCTGGGGGCGTCGACACAACAAGAGGCAAAGATGACCTTGGAGGAATTTGAACTCAGAATGTAGAGACGGATGAAATGCTGCTAAGTATTTAGGCTGGTGTGTTAACAATTCTGCCAGTTCACTGCTTTGGTGGATGCTATAATTAAAAGCATAACGAGGTTCTTCTCAGCACCCTCGGGAAAAAACACATTTGGTGCCCCCATTGTAATTAACAAGCATAATAGTCCAGAGGAAATTTTGAGCCACATCATGCCTGTGCCCAGTGGTGACTGATCTCTGATTCTCTTGCTTCCTTTCTTTCTATGCCTCTGCATCAGTCTTACTTGTCCCAAACAGGCCTTCAGAAGTCTTGGTCTTTAGTTCTCTCTCCTCACTAAATACTGTAAAAACCCATGTAATTTGTGCACCTGTGTAATTTATGCAGGTGATTTTCAGGATAAAATTTGTTAAAAAAAGCTTCTACTCATGTAAAATTTGCACCTAAAAGTTTTCAGAATTGCTGATACGGTCAGGGGAAAAAGGTTTTCAATTTAGTTGTATTTAGCATAATTTCACTTACTTATGATTAGATTTTATTAAATTTTCATTAAACAAAAATAATTTCTGTTTAACAGGTATCACATTAAAAGCTATTAAATTACAAAATGTTTGTGTTGTTTATAATAATACTAGCTGGCCCCGGGCCACCAAAAATGCCCACTAATTGTAGTATTTTATATATAGATATGGATGCTAAATCAAATTAATACACTTGTCAATGTTATCTCGTGGTTGTCTTTCGAGATATGTAATTAATCATCATTTGTTACTGAAAGAACGCTTGTTCACACAAACAAAAATTCACATACTTCCCTTGTACACACACACACACATACACACATATATTCACAGAGTTGAAACACTGTTTGATTTTTCTTTTCAGCGTTGAATATTCACCATTCCACTTCCATTACATGCACACACACACGTGCGCACGCACGCACACACACACACACACACACACACACACACACACACACACACACACACACACACACACACACATTCACATCCCTCTCTTTTACATACACACACATATATGCACAGGGAGTTGAAACGCTCCCACTACCAGTTTGCCATCACCCCTTCCTTCCTTATTCATCTATCATCACTTCCTTTCTCATTCATATTTTGTTCCCCCAGGGTTTGCAGAATGTCCTTGTCGAGCTCTACAGATCTTTCATGATGAGGCTGGTCTTCTAGGCTGTAATTTCCAGCTCGGAATTTTTGGAATCACTGTTGACACTGGCTTATGCTTATTGTCTGATCCCCATATACTGCATTAATAATACTCGCATTTTCCATTGCATTGTTGCCTTTATTGAACTCCTAAAGTAAAATATGCTGAATATGGTCCTTTGTCATTTCCATTATAACTTTGAAGAAATAACTGTTAAAATCGAACTGCACTCTTCAAAACTTGCACTAAGAGGTAAAATTACTCCCTGCTTTTATAGCAAGTTGATGCAGATAGTTACCCTGTTCCCCTCCAACTTTTATTCAGGCATTTGGGAAAAAAACACATTATTTATGGGATGACCCAATATATGAGCAGGTGAAAGCAAACTAAGCCTAGTATAGATAACACAGAGTAGTGCTCAAATGGATGGGAACAACTTCTGCCTCTTCATCCAGGGTGGCACCTCTGCATCAGAAGTCAGCTTGCTCCCTTTCTCTCTCCACACACACACACACATCATCATCGTTTAACGTCTGCTTTCCATGCTAGCATGGGTTGGACGATTTGACTGAGGACTGGTGAAACCAGATGGCTACACCAGGCTCCAATCTAATTTGGCAGAGTTTCTACGGCTGGATGCCCTTCCTAACGCCAACCACTCAGAGAGTGTAGTGGGTGCTTTTACGTGTCACCCGCACGAAGGCCAGTCAGGCGGTACTGGCAACGGCCACGCTCAAGATGGTGTATTTTATGTGCCACCTGCACAGGAGCCAGTCCAGAGGCACTGGCAACGATCTCGCTCAAAAATCCTACGAAGGCCAGTCAGGCGGTACTGGCAACGGCCACGCTCAAAATGGTGTTCACGTGTGTGTGTCCTTGACTTCACATCATGTGACGGTTATTCGTTTCCAGTCTTCTGTCAAAAATGTCTGGCTATGGGAAAATATTACTCTGTTTGGAAACAGGTGAGGGTTGGTGACATGAACGGCACCCGACCATAGAGAATTTGTATCAACAAATTTCGTCTGACCTATACAAGCATGAAAAAGTAGGCGTAAAATGATACTGATGATGATGATGATCCAAATTCTCAACAGATTTTGTTTTAAATAAACATATTTGATGACCACAGAAACTTGTTTTTTGTTATATTGAAAACATTCAATTAAAAAACAGCAAATCATGAACAGAGACAACAGATGTTTTATAAACTATTAATTTTATTATCGTATATGTTGGGTAGTATATTTTAAGGCTCACACAACAGGCTTCATTTTCTGAGAATATATTTAATGATCACACTTTTCAAGGAAAAAAATAAAAATAAACTAAAAAAACAAAAACAACTTTAGTTCATGAACAACAGATTTTAATTTCTTTAAGACACATTTCATCATCTTTTTCTTCCTTTATCACACTTCTTATGGCTACACATTTTAAAAAACATATTATGATCACACAATTCTTTTCACTCCTTGAATTCATAGAGCAGTTTTCATTTCCTAAATTATCAATTTAATAAATTGATCACACATTTCATACATTGAACAACAAATTTCATTTCATTAATGTCCTATGCGTAACAGATTTCACTTATTAAATATTCGTTTTACGAACTAACAGTAAATCGCAACTCAGTGCAGTCATACGATCTGCAATCGCTCCCAAGTCTCCCTACTGTTTCAAAGAAGGGAAAATATATCGGAAAATCTAGTACTGGAAACAAGATATCTTTAAAAACAAAGAAAAAAAAAAGATATGGAGCTCTATTCAGTTTCGAGTTGAGGTTAAACAGCACCATCATTCTCAATAAAATTAAAATCTCATTCAGGAACTCCTATCTCATGAGCGCACATTGAATGAGAACAGCAAATTTCTCTGTAAGTAAACATATTTCATTTTCTCAATCACGCACCTACGAGAGCGTGCTTCTTGGCGAGCGCATGTGTGTTTGTGTTTATAAAATGGAAAATCCATTAACGCATCGAGATTTCTGAACCAGAACCATCGACCTTACACTACTTTTATGCCTAACCTCGCCTTTCCCTACTCCAATATCACATATTACAATGCACATTACCTTTTACACACATATCGATTACTCCACCCCCACCATACACACACACAGTAAGTCTATTTGCCTCCAACGTACTTATCGGAAGCTTATCCGTAAATAAATTTCCAGTTACTCATTGAATTTATTTCTTCTTCGTCTACTCATACATATATGTATGTGTGTGTGTGGGCTTATACACACGCACACATACGTGCACATGTATAAAAGTGCGCAAACACAAATACATTCATTCTTAGCCATAACCGGTGTACAGTCGAAAAGTATACCTTAAAATTAAGTCAGAGTCACACTTAGTGTAGCAGAAAAATTGAATATATAATTTTGAGATTAAATATGATTTCACTCTTCCAACATCAGCTTAAGCTTATAGCTAGCTAGAAGAAAATTAAACGTATTCACATATAGTATGTCTTTTATCATGGTTTAATTTTTTTTGTTAAAATTAAACCATGAAAACAAGTACAGTCGCAGACAATGAAACTTACAGGGAAACATTTTATGTGACACCGCCCACCAAAATCTAAGAGTAGTGGCGTGAAATAAATACGAAAAACGGACAAAAAACCGTAAAAAATTAACATCCTTTAAAGCTTTTTGCAAAAAACACATATATAAATATATATATACACATATATATTTATATACGTACACACATACATCAACATACATTTTACTTTGAAGCTATAACCTACATCTAATCACGACAACTGATATTGTGGTGACGAGACTTCTTCAGGAAGCATCCTGTTTAACGTGAATCACCAACTTTACCGTTGGTGCCAATGTCATATGTGGAATATCATCACGCTTGATGTTTCTTCTTCGTCTAGCTGATCCATTATAATCAGGTAATTGTCAATATCAATACGTAGATGCCTTGTAAATATAATATTTACGCTTGAATCAGTTTTCGCATATATATATATATATATATATATATATATATATATATATATAATACTAGATATTTTTATCATTTTTCCATCCATATCTGTCATAAATATATTATATGTATTAATATGTAATATATGTAATTAAATACATAGTATTCTGCGTATATATATATATGTGTGTGCTTCTATTTTTCGGATTTATGATTTACCGACGATAAATAAGAAATCACGATATATATATATATATATATATATATATCGTGATTTCTTATTTAGGCACAAGGCCAGCAGTTTTGACAGTAGGAATAAGTTGACTCCAATATTTGGTTGGCATTTTATTTTATTAAAGGGTGTGACTTCAGCGCGATTCGAACCCATACCGTAACAACCAGAAGAAATAATGCAAGCCATTTTATCCGACTCTCCAACGATTCTTATAATCCACCACCCTTTTATCTATCTATCAATCTATCTATCTCTGTCGCTCTACATAGGTGTACCCTACTGACTTTGTTTCCTCATAGCTTTCAGAAAACTTTCTACGAATATCTTTCTGTTGGTGTGATTGCAATTATATTGGAATTTAATGTGCAAAAAAGGGGGGGGGGATGTTCAGCGTGCACACATGCACATTGACACATCAAATATTTTTTTTGTAAATTTCAAGTTTCATTTTGTAGATATATATGTGATGTGCGCGCGCCCACCAGTATTTTTTCCACATTAAATTCCAATGTAATCGTAATCTATGCCATCTGAATGATATCTGTAGAAAATTTCATTTTAAAATATGTATTTTTTTAGAAATTTAAAAGGAAACGAAAGTCGTATAAATACAGACTGGTGTTCCCTCTCTCAAGATTTTGTTTCTCCCATAACTTTCTGAAGAAAAATGCGTATTTTTATTCAACATTTTGAATAATTACGTTTTCAAGAATGTAGATTACAATTTTGTTGATAAAATTTAGAAACAATGATTATTTCGGATTATTTCGGGAAGAGTTTTAGATCGATTTCCATCCCTCTCCGACTTCGTTTCTATCACTATCCGTAACTCCAGCATTTTTCATTTTTTTGTTTTTAACAGATCTAAATTTGCGTAACATCAATATATTACTCTACACTCACGAAAACGTATTTCTGCAAAATATTTTAAAATATGCATTTTAAAAGGGGGTTATGAGTTATATGAGAAAACAGAAGTCGTGGGAGGATATCAGTCAGTGAGGACACACACACACACGCACACACAACCTTATCTCCCTTCCCTTCTCTGTATTTCTGTCTGCCTCTCTCTGTACATAAATATATAATTGTTTTGCCTAATCATGTACGTACTTACGTACATACATACATATTGTTATATTCTGTAGTGTTTTTCATAATCTCTCTCACGCACGTTTACTATATATAGCGTATAAGTGTGTATATATGTGTATATATACACATATGTACATGGGTGTGCGTGCGTGTGTCTCTGTCTCCTTGTCTTGACATTGCATGATGGATGTGAATGAGTGTGACCATCATACAAGTGGTGTCCTTTGTTTCTAATCTTCCATGAAATCTGGTCATGGGGCCATGGAGAAATATATTTGCTTGAAGGTTGTCAACATGAAAGACATCTGGCTGTAGAAAATCTGCTCAAATAAATTCCATCTAAGTCATGCAAGCATGGAAGATAGACATTAAAAGATTCTTATTCTTATATGTGTGTGGAGAGAGTGAAAGCGTAATTGAACCATGACGGAGTAGACCTACATGAGATGCAGTTTCACTTCATATACAGACACACATGCAGTATTCCTGAAGGAAAAATATTTGGTTAAGAGTAAACCATTAATCTTAGCATTCGTTGACTTGGAGAAGGTTTTTTTTTTTATGGTAATTTGTTCAGTTATTCAGTGGTCACTAATGAAATTAGATGATGGAGATGAATGGTTTGTGAAGGCGCAGGAGTGGCTGTGTGGTAAGTAGCATGATTACCAACCACATGGTTCCGGGTTCAGTCCCACTGCATGGCACCTTGAGCAAGTGTCTTCTACTATAGCCTCGGGCCAACCAAAGCATTGTGAGTGGATTTGGTAGGCGGAAACTGAAAAAAGCCCGTCGTATATATGTATATGTATATATACGTGTGTGTGTGTGTATGTTTGTGTGTCTGTGCTTGTCCCCCTAACATCGCTTGACAACCGATGCTGGTGTGTTTACGTCCCCGTAACTTAGCGGTTCGGCAAAAGAGAATGATAGAATAAGTACTAGACTTACAAAAAATAAGTCCTGGGGTTGATTTGCTCGACTGAAAGGCGGTGCTCCAGCATGGCCGCAGTCAAATGACTGAAACAAGTAAAAGAGTAAGTGTATATAAAAATGCAGTGAGTAAAGTAGGCTTACCAATGATTTCAGTGACAAATTTAGCTTGAAGGGAGGAATCTATCACAGCTCATTCCCCAACCCTTTTCTATTGATCATAGTCCTACAGGCCATCACATACGCTTTCCATGGGAACTCCTATAAGCCTATGATCTGGTTCTCATAACCGAATCTATAGTGAAATTAGAAAGGAAATTCTGGGTACCAAAGCTAAATCAAAAATCAAGAAGCTTCAAGATTTTAGTAAATAAGAAAGATGACCCTGATATCTTCAGGAAATGGCTTGCTTGTTATGCAGGAAAATCATGGGGATAAACTCTATATGCTGTACTCCATGTAAGCTATGAAGACATGGATGGTGTTGTGGAATCAGAGGCAGACTAACAGAGAGTGTAAGCTTTATATGTGATTGATGTACAGGAGCAGTATGTATTATGAGCACACTGAAAATAGATTCTTTTAAACACCCAGATGACTCACTATTAGTTGACAGCTTTTGTTACCTAGGAGACAAAATTATACTCTGAAAGCGTAATAGCCATGATATAGACAGGTTGGATAAAGTTCAGGGCTACCATTACTATTGACAATAAAGGTATTTTCCCTCAGAGTGAAGGGTAGATTGTATGATGCTTGTGTTAGAACTGCAGTGCTGCATTGTACTTAGCCATGCACCTTGAATGAAGAGGACTTAAGACTGGAAAAATGTAGCTAGCATGTTCTGTTGGATATTGAATGTTAGTGTGCACACACACATGTACATTTTATATATGTACACACACCATTATCTCTTTCACCTTTTAATGCCCATGTATCATGCTGTCATAGGTTGGAAGATTTGACAGAATCCATCAGGTTCAAAGACTACAGTAAACACACAGATAGATAATCCTTTCTACTACAGGCACAAGGCCTGAAATTTGGGGTGAGGGCTAGTCGAATACATCGACTTCCCAGCGCTTGACTAGTACTTAATTTATCAACCCCGAAAGGATGAAAGGCAAAGTCAACACGGACAATGACAGCCGAATAAAAAGTGCCAAGTGCTCAAAGTGAACTGTGCCTCAGGAAAATCTGAGCTGGAGTGCTGAAGATTGATTTCAGATGCTATGCCACACAAAATGATGATGAGGGACATAATGATTAGCAACATGCAATACTGAAGAAGATCCATACCTTCTTTGAAGCATGGCAAAGAGAAAACTAAAGCAGACATGAGTTTCTGTGTAGTAATTCAGTGAATAATTCACTTCATCAGCTTCTGCAAGTTTAATGCAAATACTTGTAGCATGCTTAACCTGAGAATCTGTATTAACTATTTTGTAATTATGCATTAAACTTGTAAAAGCTGATAAGTGTTCCATATCTGCCAGTTAATATAAATACACATGCACACAACATACCTGTGTATGTCTATGTGCATGTTTAAGTATATATATATATATATATATATATATATACACACACACACACACACACACATACACATAGTGTACTGTTCTGTGATGGTAAGATCAACAAAAAAAGCACTTTATCTGGTGAGAGATAAATATTATTTAATAAACACAATGTTTTTATGCGCTACTATTAGTTTCATGTGCTGAGAACATGCCAAACATTGTTTTATGATTGTGCTAGGATACGTGACTTGTTATAAAACAATGTTTGACATGTTCTCAGCATATGAAACTAATAGTAGTACATAAAAACATATATTGTGTTTATTAAATACTATCAAATAATATGTATGTGTGTGTGTGTGATCAGAGAGACCTGACATCTTGCTGAACTCAAGAAGACCCATCCTCCACAGCAGAAGTGTTAAGGTCGATCCTCTGGTGGAGAGGATTGGCCTCCAAGAGTCCTGTGCTGGTGCCATGTAAAAAGCACTTGTGCTGGTGGCACATTAAAATCACCCAGCACACACTGTAAAGTGGTTAGTGTTAGGAAGGGCATCCAGCTGTTGAAACCAAGCCAAATTAGACTGAAACCTGGTGCAGCTTACCAGCTCTGGTCAAACCATCCAACCCACGCCAGCATGGAAAACAGATGTTAAAGGATGAATGTATGTATGTATACACACACACACACACACACACGCAAGTACATAAGTGTTAACAAAAAAACAGAAAACAGATCACTCAGTACATATTATTTTCCTATTAGATGCTGAATTTCACATTACAGGTATTTTATTTCCAATCTATGGCGATTGGAAATGAGAATTTCGGAGTAATATTTTGAGAAGACTTACGTTATAGTAAAGCATGCATGCGTGCGTATGCGCACACACACACGCACACCCTCTTGCTGAAATTCTCTCTGCAAACGTTATCTTTTTGATAGTGTTCAAATAAGTGCGTTGTCCTTACTTTTCATTATGCATTTATTTACTATTCAGTAGTTGTCCTTTTTATTGTGTGCTGTCAGTGCACCACTGAGTGCAGCACCATGTGCCTTGGGTATAAGCAGTGTTTTGTTTTGGTATTGTTATTTTTATTGTATTGAAAGTTCTCTACATAAAATGTGTGTAGTGCAACAGTGTTGTTTCCTGTATGTCATTCTTATTTGTTTCTAAATATTATACTCATTATATTAAAACGTGAAGGTGCATGGCTTAGTGGTTAGAGTATTTGACTCACGCCACCCGGCCACATGTTGTTTCCTTGAGGAAGACGCTTTATTTCTTGTTGTTCCAGTCCACTCAGCTGACAAAAATGAGTTGTCTTCATGCACCTGTCATTCAAAGGGCCAGTTTTGTCACATTGTGTCACGCTGAATCTCCCTGAGAACTACATTAAGGACGTGCATGTCTGTCGAATGCTCAGTCACTTGCATGTTAATTTTATGAGCAGGTTGTTCTGTTGTTCGGATCAACTGGGACCCTCCTTGTTGTAACTGATGGAGTGCCAGTATACTTGTAAGTCCTGCAGTTTTGGTTATACATTTGTCTGCATGTTTTTTGATTATTCCAAAAATACCTCATCACTTAAGAGAAAGTGAGAGACAGTAAATACATGAATCCAAAGAAAGGTTCATACATAGATGCATACACACAGCAAATACTGGATGTCAGTTTCACTTTTCATTACCACACGAGGATAAAATTAACTCACAAATGGCTGAGTACTCCACAAACATGCATAACATTTACGTAGTTCTCAGGGAGATTCAGCCTCACACAGAATATGACAAGGATGGCTCCTTTGAATTACAGCTACAACTCGAGACATATATATATGAATGTTTTTGTGTGTGTGTATAGTTTAGGTTAGTTAAAACGTGTTTGCAATAATAAGTGTCACGTGGTGGAAATAAACGCAATTACCAAACTTTCATTCATAAATCCATTTATCATTTCGTTCTTTTGCATTTCAATTTGTACATTAAGGTTCTTTGAATATATACAATGTATTTTAAGGTTAAATAGTAATTCTGTTTATGTTTGTGTAACTGAGATATTTTGTACATTATTTACATTTGACGGATATTTGTCCTCATCTTGTTTGTTGTTAACACATTTCGGCTGATGTACCCTCCAGCCTTCATCAGGTGCCTTGGGGAAATTTCAAACTTTCTGTATTCTGTAACTGTCACAGTATACTTTTCTAGGCCTGAATTTTTTGTGGGGAGGGATCAGTTGATTAAATCGACCCCAGTACACAACTGAAACTTAATTTATCGACTCCAAAAGGACGAAAGGCAAAGTCGATCTCGGCAGAATTTGAACTCAGAATGTAAAGACAGACGGTCATAATATACAAACATTTCTCATGGCACCAGTACACTGTTTACAGATGCTTACATTCTTTATTGTTTTCTGTGAATTTTTCATGAGTCCAGCTAATTATTATTATTATTATCATTATTATTATTACCACCACCATCATGAAAGAAGTTATTATTATCATAGAAATATCCTTATAATTTAAGTATCATTTTGTTGGGATAATTATAATAATTATTTTTTATACCAAAGTGAGCAACAGAAAGCAATTGAAATCAATTGAGTATTTGTTTTCCAAGGACAAATCTTTAGCTTGAAACAAAACAGGATGTTGAAAGGCGGAGCATGTAATTTTTCTTTTTTTAAAAATGAGAATAAAACATAAAAGGAAAAAAAAACAACACTGACTGAGAAACATGAAAATAACAACAAAAAAAGAAACAAAACTAAAAGACAGCAAATATTTTATAATAGTTTTTAATATGTTGTAGTTGGGCAGAGTAGATACACATGTATCTGTCTGTGGTAAATACTTCCTCCTTATCTGGAGCTTCAATCTAGTGTTTTTAGATTAGGCTTTTTATATCTCAAGCATATTTTCATCGTTGTGGAGAATCCAATAGCTCTATTTATTACATATGTGTGCACTGAAAGATTTCTTTGCTTCAGGTATCCTACCATATAATTAGCCTAGTGAATTTCATATTTGCTAACCTAATATGTCTGTTGATGTAATTGTTCAGAATTGTTTTCAGTAAAAATGATAACCAAGGCATTGAGGGATCCTCTGCATGATTGTTTAATCTGCTAGAAACAGTAACCGTATAACAGGATCATGTGACCAAGTACTTGGTAGGTATGATCTCTTGCCTAAACCAAAGCCAGCTTTGAAAATGACCCAATGCACCATGTGGTTGATCCACCTACCTTGTATTGATCTTAGCCAAAGGCAGCGACGGTAGCACCAAGGTACTTAAATTAACTTTTTCCAGAATCATGCCATTGAGTATGAGAGGAACTGTTTCAGAGAATGAGATGCTCGCTGATAGAATATCAGTCTTAGCTGAGATTATTTTCAAGTTAATTTACAACACATGCATACTGATGTGTTCAGCAGCTGATTAGATATTTACATGGTCAGCACTATTTATTGCAAGGTCATCAACATAACTGAGGTCACTGATGGCGAAATCTTGTTCCACAATGGTTTCTAAAAGAATCAACCGGCATATGTGCCACAGTGCAGTTGATGACAAAGTAGAGTACACTCATAATCATAATGGTTGAATATTGTGTAACTTGTGCTTACATCTAACAACATCCCCTCTTACATAGATGATGCCGTTCTTCATTCTCTCTAGCGTTCCACACTTAAGCATTGTCCACATACAACATAGACACCCAAACAAAACCTTCTCTGACTCCATGAACCAAGAACTCAAAAACATTTTCCAATAGAACTTTACCAATTTTCTATCCGTCAACAGCACAAAAACACATTCACTACCTGTATTCTTTCTACTATTAGCACAAGGCCTGAAATTTTAGGGGAAGGCATTATTCAATTACATTGACCACACTGTTTGACAGGTACTCATTTTATCGACTTCAAAAGAATGAAAGACAAAGTTGACCTTGATGGAATTTGAACTCAGTGTAAAAGGCCAGAAGAATTACTTCAAAGCATTTTGTCCAACCTGCTAATGATTCTGCCAGCTTACCACCTTACACTCACAACCTATATTACCAAACTTTTCTACTGCTACAATTGGGGTCTCTCTTCCTCAGACATTGTTGGGTCTGTGACACCGCTACTCACATACTCTTAACTTGTCCATCTCTCCTCTTGTCATTCATATCATCCACCCTGCTTACCGCTATGTTCTGTTCTTTCACCTCAAAATGTTAATCTTCTTGAAATCCCCGTCTGTCTGTGTTTTTTCCTGCTACTGTTTGCTCACAACTTCTTAAGAAGAACATTATCCACACATTATCCACACCAATCCCTCCAGTAATGAAGGGATCAGTGTAGGCCATATTCATAACAACTTTATCTTCTAGAATTAAAACCAATGAAAAGCAAAAACAGGTCATTGGCATATCAGCTGGCAGCTACACATCATTGGGGCATATTCTGGCATATGAGCCATCTCTTGTAGAATATTTATGGCAGTGAATTGGCAGAGTCATCAGTGCATCAAGCAGAATACTTTGTGGTATTTATTCTAGCACCTTACATTCTAAGTTCAAATCCTATTGAGACCAACTTAACTTTTCATCCTTCTGAGGATGTATCTGTCATGTGCAGTGGACTGTTGGAATTGTTAGTGTTTGCCAAGATACCACTTGCTGTTTTTTTTTGTTTTTTTTTTCTGGCTGTTTCAAATTCTGCCATGACCTACTTTGTTGGTGGATCTAATCTGTCTCCCAGTTTAACAACACCATTTTGTCCTTAAATGGCTTTAGCAAAGTCCACTGTGCTGTAAGAATTCAGCCCAGATCAAGTCTTTCCTGGCCAGTTTCAGAGGCCCCTTAAAGGATCATAGGCACTACCCTTTCCACCTGATGGAGAGATAATAATAATAATAATAATAATAATAATAATCCTTTCTACTAAAGGCACAAGGTCTGAAATTTTTTTTTTTTTGGGGGGGG
>NC_068991.1:18215987-18225078 GCF_001194135.2 Octopus bimaculoides | reverse complement strand
TGAAATTTTTTTTTTTTTGGGGGGGGGGGACTAGTTGATTACATCAACCCCAGTGTTTCACTGGTACTTAATTTATCGACCCTGAAAGGATGAAAGGCAAAGTCAACCTCATTGGAAATCCTTCCTAGAATGGGCACAAGGACTGAAATTTTGGGGAGGGGGTAACTGATTACATAGTAATTAGTTTATCAAACCTGAAAGGGTGAAAGACAAAGTCAACTTTGGCAGAATTTTAATTCTGAATGTAAAGCCAATTATTTTGTCTGGCATGGTAGTGATTCTGCCAGCTTGCCATTTTTTTATGATAATAATAGATGCATGTGCCTAGAGTACCTTTATCATATAGGTAGTATTGAGAGATATATTGGGGTTTCATATATTTGTACCCCAGCATCTTTGATAGTGTGTGCTGTTCTCTCAATAATAATAATAAAATAATGATTTCAAATTTTGCCACATGGGCAGCAATTTTGGAGGAGGGGATAAGTCGATTACATTGACCCCAATGTTTAACTGGTACTTATTTTATTGACCCCGAAAGGATGAAAGGTAAAGTCAACCTCGGTGGAATTTGAACTCAGAACATACCAACGGGTGAAATACCGCTAAGCATTTTGTCCAGCGCGCTAACAATTTTTATTTCTTTATTGCTCACAAGGGGCTAAACATAGAGGGGGACAAACAAGGACAGACAAAGGGATTAAGTCGATTACATTGACCCCAGTGTGTAACTAGTACTTAATTTATCGATCCCGAAAGGATGAAAGGCAAAGTCGACCTCGGCGGAATTTGAACTCAGAATGTAACAGCAGACAAAATACCTCTAAGCATTTCGCCCGGCGCGCTAATGATTCTGCCAGCTCATCACCTTAGTAAAAATAATGATGATGATGATGATAATAAAGGTTTCAAATTTTGCCACAAGGGCAGCAATTTTGGGGAAGGGGGCTAGTTGATTACATAGACCCAGTGTTCAACTGGTACTTATTTTATTAACCATGAAAGGATGAAAGGCAAAGTCGACCTCGGTGGAAATAATAATAATAATAATAATCCTTTCTACTGGAAGCACAAGGCCTCAAATTTGTGGGAAGGGATTAAGTCGATTACATTGACCCCAGTATGCAACTGGTACTTCATTTATCGACCCTGAAAGGATGAAAGGCAAAGTCAACTTAGAACGTAGCGGCAGATGAACTACTGCTTAGCATTTCACCTGGCGTGCTAACGATTCTGCCAGCTCGCCGCCTTGAGTGCACTAAATCAACTATGAAGCTGTATCAATGTGAAAGCAAATTAACATTAAGGTACAGCCTTTGTGTAGTGGATATCATCAAATGTAGTACTTGATTGGTGCTTTATTTTATCGACTCTGAAAGGATGAAAAGTAAAGTGAATTTTAGCAGGATTTGAAGTTAGAATGTAAAAGGCCAAAAGAAATACTACAAGGCACTTGGATTGATGCTCTAATGATTGTGCCAATGTACTGCTTTTATAATTTCTGTACATTCTCAAATAATGATTAGAGTATCATGAAGTAGGTGTACACTAGTTAGCAGAGACAATTAGCATATTTTAGAGAATTAATTGCTCAGAAACGCCATCAATATGAAAAACAATAGTTCAGTTAGTGTTAACATATGTCATGTTGTGAACATTAAAAAAGAGCTAATTACAAATAATTATATAGTGAGGAAAAGACAATATTAGTTATTTACTTATATTATTTTAATTAATATGTCTGTTAACATAGGAAAATACTTGGAGTTGTCCCCCATACTTGCTGAAATAATTAAGTAACTAAAATAATATTTGATATTGACTAACATTGTCTTTTCATTGTCACATAATTATTCTTAATTACCTTTTTAATGAGCACTAAATTAAATTTGTTAATACTAACTTAACTATTGTTTTGCAAGTGGAAGCAACCGGCATTCTGTAAAGTAATTGGTGAACAAACAGAGGTCATGTAGGGTTGAAAAGAGAAAGATATTTGGTCAGACGTGTTGAATATGTACCCTCTCTTTTTTTAAATTTTATTTTGTTACAAAATTTTTTTTAATCATGTTTTCAACACCAAAGATAACGATTTTGCACAAATAGCAGTTTTTCATAATCCTCTCCTACAACTCCTGTCCACAAATCATTTGTTTATCTCTTTGAAGATTTTAAAATTTCTCCCCTCATTTCCACATTTGTATATATTTGTCAAACCAGCAAGCGAAATGAGGAAGGTCTTAATATGGTCACACAAATTTGCAGGAAATAACAGCCAAATCTCTGAAGAATAATTTTTCCAAAAATTTCGATTTGTTTTTTAAAATCAACCCTACCCTTAGCTTTTGGAATAGCATCTGCTATGCATGTGGAAATGCCTGTCAAACCAGCAAACAATGAAAGATGCTTCAATGTAGTTGCTTATCATGCTAGAAATAACAGCCCAAAATTTCACCTTTTTAAAGCATTCTCACTTCTTCCAGCTTTCAGAATAACACCTATTTATAGAAATAAGAACTGAATCCACTCCCTCCCTAACCAGTTTACATGTTGTAAAGATTGAAAAGGGTGTGGACAAATCATCATGTAAAAAAACAGAAATTGTAACATTCAAAATATACTTATCCAGTACCATAGCATCCAAGAAACTTGTAGTGTGTTGATGGTGTTTCTCAGGAATTCGAATGTGATCAAATCGTTTTTGCCCTTTGCCTCAAACTTGTTGACTCCATATTTGCTGTATTGCTTTCTAGCTGGCATCATTTAATTAATCTACTGCTGCTTTGTTGGAATTTTTCTTCTTCATTTCAGGGTCTTTGTTGGCATAAATTACCTTTTGTTAATTTACAAAATTTACTTTTTGAGAATAATTTAATCTTTGAAAAAATTGAATCTTCTGTACATATACTTTTTTGGTTATGTCTCAATAAAATTATAGTATATTTTTGCTGTAAAAAGCATTGCCTATAAAAAGAGTGAACTAGCAAGAAAAATGCAGGTGCAGAAGTGATATTATTCTTATTTATTTGAACCTGGACAAATACAGAACAAGAAATGGAAGCTTAAAAAAATTGCACCTGAAGTTAGAATTGAAATTTAAAATATATGTTGTTTTTAGTTTCATTCAAATGTAAAAGTATACACCTTTTTAAATTCTAAACACTATAGACAAAAGATTGGAAAGCCATGCATATGAAGCTCTCTAGAAATTCAAAGCTCTTAGTTCTTGATATCCAGAAACTCTCACCATTCCAAAACTCATTTCTTATATAAAGATTGACCAACAAACCTCCCTTTCCACAAGCGCAAAACATTTATTTTCCACACATTCAACATTAAACCTTTGAGTATGGTCTCAGTTAGACATGTACATGAGAGGGTGCAATAGGGAAAAGAAAATGGTCCTTCAAATTTACCAAATTACCAATATGCTGCCCGAGTATACATAAAATTTTTTTACACTAAATCTTTGCCTTGCTTTTCTCCATTAAAAAGCATGTTATTTAAATGCCTAATTCTAACTTCAGCTGCAATATTTTTAAGCTTCCACTTCCTGTCTTGTACTTTTTCAAGTTCAGTTAATTGATAATATTGTCCCTCATGCACCCATATCTTTACATTTTACCTGCTAGCACACGCATGTGTGTATGTATTTGAGCCCTAGTGCATCTGCTGCACTTGGGACACTTGGAAACTAGATTCTCTCAAATGTCCAGGTGGCTCCCTAGTAGTAGTTGATAACTTTTGTTATTGCAGTGATCTAATTAGCAGTGGGATTGAGGTGTTCCAAAAGTGTGGGATCCAGGATCAGATGTTGATTGACAATACATGGTGCAGCTAAAGACCTGACCTTCTGCAGCAGCTTGTGAAAATGCCTGCTATAATTTGAGGGTATAAAATAAGCTGTAGGCCTATATTGAGACAAAAGCATTTGACCTGTGCATATTAAATCCCCCCTCTCTCTATATATATCATACATTTTCTCCATCTCACTGTCATTTTGTTTTCCTATACACTCTATGATGTTACCTGACCTATGCATGCTGAATCCCCCCTACCTCTACTACTCATATCCTGCTACTTCCTCTGACCTGAATCATGATGCTTGAGTGGGGAAAAGATGGATTCTACTCTTGCAACCTCTACACACTCTCCCTGAGTCTTCTGTTACTAAGCTGCCTTCTATTCACCTTCCTAGGCATGTTACTTTGTGAGTGTGCTCTGGTTCCCACTTGTCTCATCTACTGTTAATCTCTCCACTACTAATCCCTCTCAACGATAAATCCGTTCTATTCTGCATGTGTAATTTCTCTAATCAACTTACCTAAAGTCATCACTCTTCCTGTATAATACTGTAACTTCTTCCAACACCTCACCGAAAGTCATCACTAAAGCCATCATTCTCCTATCTCCTATTTGCTTTCAGTGTTAGAGTCTTTACAAGGCTATCTCACTATTGCTGGTAGCATGGAAAAAAGCTCCTAGCACACTCTGTAAAGAAGTTAATGAATTGTGGGGAAAAAAAAAAATAGGGTTTGAAAGGACTTTTTTCTTTGTTTTGCTGAGAGTAAGATAATCTCTGTAGTGCAGGTATCAGAAAAAAGATGCACCCACTATACTCTGTAAACTGGTTGGTGTTAAGAAGGGCACTCAGCCATAAAAACTAAAGCAAAACTAAGACAGTGGATCCTGTTGAACTGTTCATCTCATGCTAGCATAAAAAAGGTGAACATAAAATGATGAATGAGGATGCTGATGATCACGCTGTGTATGTGTGTGTGTTTTATGAATTTGTTTTGTAAGATTCCTGATGTGAAATCGTGTGTTGAAACAGATACTGTTATATTTCGGGATGATCATTTTTTTTCTTTCACCAAATAAACACATACACTATGTATTTGTTCTCCACTTGTTTATTATTGTTCTTATTTTATCTTATGTCCATTGTCTGGAAATCTTTCGTCACACGTCTGTGACTTCTTTAGTGACCCTTTCCATTCATGTGTATCCTCCTGCTCCACCTAGTCCTTCTGTGATGTGTATCCTTATCTGTGCATGCATTTGCATCTGTGTGTGTGTGTGTGTGTATATATATATATATATATATATATATATATATAAATAAATAAATGAGTGTGTGTATATGTGTAATGTGTACATACACACACACAAATATCTGTATGTGTGTGCATGTCAAATACCTTTACCCTCTCAAGCATTACTGTAGTTAATGCTCTAATGATAATTTTTTATTGATGCTATGGTCAGGACTGTAGAACAAACAACAATAATTGTCAGGTATGGCTTTATACCTCTTTTTCCATATCTCTTTCTCTTTTCTCCTTTTTATTGTCATTATTAGCCAGCTCTCTGTGGAATTGAAATGGATAAGATATTAAATAACATATGTTTCTAAATTGAAGTATGTTCCGTCCAAGCGTTCTATTGTGCTGATGTTTAATTCTCAATGACTGAATCCATCTACCTTTTAATACACATCTTATTGGGTATGTTTCTTGTACATCCAAGTCATTTTATGTGTTTCTTTTATGTCCGAGTTTTTTCTGTATACCTGCAATAAATTCTCTTAGTTTATTTTACTTCATTAACCCTTGCTGCTGAATTAAAACTTAACCCACACTTTAAAGTACTAAAACAATGATGAATGGATTAAATGTAGTTATCTGTGTTTTTTGCCTGTGAGGAACCTAGCGGAACCTCCTCTCCACTTTGCTTCTTGGAGGTAGCACAAATCGACACATCTCCGTTCAAGCATATCAACAATCTCCCTAGACCTACCTTTCAGTGTGCCGACGTTCAGTGTGCCAACTCTGATGATGTGGGAGGTGTGGGTCCGTGAGACCCTGGGATGGGGGACAGCAGTGTCATGTACCTGAAAAGAAGATAATTATATATATATATATATATATATATATGTGTGTGTGTGTTTGTGTGTGCATAGCTGTGTGGTAAGAAGTTTCTTTTTATATCGCTTGGTTCTGGGTTCAGTCCCACTGCGTAGCACCTTGGGCAAGTATCTTCTACTGTACCCCTGGGCTGACAAAAGCCTCGTGAGTAGATCTGGTAGATGGAATCTGAAAGAAACCTGTCATGTCTGTGTATGTATTTATATATATATATACATATGTGTGTGTGTGTGTGTATCTACATTATCAGGCGTGTCACGAATTTCCAATTTCCAACTATATGTTCCCCTGTTGTCATCAGCTTGTAAATGTTCAAGACTAACACTAGCAGCATCGACGACACTGGTCTGATAGAAATTGTGAAAAGTCTAGACACAATTCTTTCCTCCGCCATGCCATGAAAAAAGAAGATACCTTTGTATCTCTCAAAGTTCTGTTGTAATTCCTTGGTTTCTTTCTTTGTTTTTTTTTTTTTGTTAACCAGTTAACTCCCTTGTTCGCTATGCACAACCCATCTTCTTGTCTGGTTTATGTTTCATAGTTAACTCCCCTTTAGTTTTTTTTATTTGATCCTTCATCATCGTCTCTTTTGCTGCATTGCTCATCTATGAAGTCACTCACTCGATAGTTAACTCCCTTAATTGACTCATCTTTTCTTTGACTATCCCAATTTTTTTTCAGATAGTGTATCTGAAAATCCTTATCCATTTCAAAGACCAGTTAGGCATTATTTAACGAATAGAATGCTGCTGTTTCTAGTAGGTCGAGCGATCGCGTAGAGCATTGTATGGGCAACCTTTTTCGGGAAGCGGGTCCCATGAAACAGTTCCTCACCAGGCAGGTCGCAATACTAAAAGAATTAGGTGCCAAGAAGGAATTAAAGATAATCTTTTGTTAGATGTGCCATTCAGAAAGTCCCACGAGCCGCAAGCTGCCCATGACTGCCGTAGAAGAAATTCGTTCCTTCCCATCGCTTATTCCCAAGAATTTACCAATTAGCTGCTCACTTATACACCGTTTCATTTCAACGGTCTTGGATGCAACCCCGACTTTTCTACTCGCTCTGTCTACTCACTTCGTTTCATCTATCGCCCTGAATGTTGGATCAAATGTCAAATGCAGTTCTACGGTAGTTTGTAGTTTATTTGTCGACTGCTTAGATTTCAGTTGCTGTGGTATCAAGGACTTTTAAAATGTGACTCCCCTTTCTGCACAGCAGCCTGCTTTGCTTTCTTTTATATTCTCGTCAATTAAACTAAATGATCTCTCCTTCCCTCCTCTCCTCTTTCTCTCACACACTCGTCCTTTTCCCCTTTCCCAATAGTTAACACCCTCTTACTGTATCACTTCTTTCGTTTCGATCTGCTTCTTAACGAACGTCATCGAATCGCATGTTTTTATGACAGTTTGTAGTTTAGTAGTCGTCTGCCTAGCCATCATAATTAGCACTAATCTACCAAAGACGTTCCAGCCGTGACCAGCTCATCTTTTTGAGTATACATAAAATACTATGTCCTGTTAGGAACTACAACATCCAATATATTCTTCGATTTATTTTCATTTTTAAAGTCGTTATTGTTTGATTTAAGGGATAACAGGCTGCTGTTTCTAATAGCGATTCACAAAATATAGGCTTCCTCTTTTAATTTTTTTTTTTACCATTGGTTTCGTAACGAGTGCAGTCAAATCTTTAAAATTGCTTTTACGACAGCTAAGAGTTTAGCAGTCGCTGGCCTTGGTAGTATATTGGTTGCCGTGCTATCAAGGTCTTTTAAATAGTAAAACACGTCTCCCCCACCCCTGCATGCACACTCTCTTAATCTTCTTTCTCTCCACCTTTATTCTCTCTCTCTCTTTCACACTCACTACTATCTTTATTTATCACTCCTGTTCTCCGCTCTAATATTTCTTTCGCTCTATTACTCACCATTTTTATTGTGCCCCCTCCCTAACATTTCCCTTTGCTCTTACCCTTTTATATCTCTATGTTCCCTCTCTAGCATTTATTCCTTTTCCTTCCACTCTACTTTCCCTCTCTAACATTTATACCCCTTTCTATTACACCCCTCTCAAATATTTATACCCCTTCCCTGTTACTCTACTTACCTTCTCTAATATTTATTTTCCCTTTCTCTTACTCTCCTCCCCGTCTCTTTCTTCCCTAATCCTTACATTATCTTTCTCTATTAACACTCTCCCTCGTCCTTCCCCCCATATTTCTCTCTCTTTCATCCCCTCTATTTCACTCTTTCCTTTTCTCTTACTCTCCTCCCCGTCTCTTCCTTCCCTAATCCTTGCATTCGCTTTCTCTATTAACACTCTCTCTTATCCTCCCCCATATTTCTGTCTCTCTCTCTTTCATCCCCTCTATTTCACTCTCTCTCTTTCCTTTCCTCCCTCACTTCCACTAGAAGAAAGCGAAGAGCGAGCAGGCTAACCCTGAAATGGCGAGAGATGACGAGATTAGAACGAGATGTAAAGACAGCTGACGTCAGTCAAAGTTGGCTTATCTTTTAGCTTTGATAACAACTTGGGGGAAAAGCTAAAACGAACAAAAACAAAAAAAACAAGCAAAGCGAAAAGAAAAAAACAGCCGAAACGAACATAAACAAAAACAAAAAAGTAAAAGACACGAAACAACAACAACAACAAAAAAACTATCCCCCTCCTTTTTTATAATACATCATTTTAGACCTTTTAAATTTGTTATATATTTATATATACATATATATACATATTTTTTAAGAAGGGGGGAAAAAGGCCCAGAAATCAACAACTCAAGGATATATAAGGAAAGAAGACGTGAAACAAGAAGCAAAACAAACACACACACACATACATATATGTGTATATACACACACATTGATATATATCTGCATACACATTGACACAACCATAACAATAGTAATAATATGTTGTTATTAGTATTGTTATAATACTAATAACATTTATTATAATATATACTACTAAATAACTGTAACAGTATTAATAGTAATAATAGCCACATACAAAATTGGATTTTATTTTAGAGCAGGTAATGTATTCGTTAAGAACCAATTTTTGTTTGTGTGTATGTATGTGTGTGCATATATATATATGTGTGTGTGTATGTATATATGTATGTATGTATATATATATATATATATATATATATATATATATAT
>NC_068991.1:18209519-18215833 GCF_001194135.2 Octopus bimaculoides | reverse complement strand
TATGTATATATATGTATATATATATATGTATATATATGTATATATATATATCTATATATATGTATATATATATATATCTATCTATATATATGTATATATATATATATCTATCTATATATATGTATATATATATATATCTATCTATATATATGTATATATATATATATATGCTTTTTAAGCATTCTTTTTTGTCGTAGTCTCTTGTGTGTTGGTTGTGCTGAGGAAAAAAAATCTATTTTTAATTCTGTAGACATATTACAGGGCACTGCACGGCACCATCACATTCAAATGTGCCTACTTATTTTCACGGACACACTTTTTTTTTTTTTTTACAGATCCTCCCATAATTTTTCTACAGACGCAACTATTTTAGATTGTTCATATATAAAACACACACACACATATATATCTTAATATATATGTGCGTGTGTGTGTACCTGCACACATGTGTCTGAATGTATAAATTGCTTCGTTCTTGCATTTAAAAATTTTTTTTCTGTATCCATCTAACAAAATGTTTACATGAAATTGAAGTTTGTTTCCTCTTAAACACTCCTCTCTGATACTATGTATATGTGTTAGCTATAAACACACGGATAGGCATTACAGTGTTTACAGTTCATTATTTTCTTTGATATGCATTTATCTATTCATTTATTTATTATTTGAAGTATAGAAGGGAAAGGAGTGGGGGGGGGGGACAGAAATATCCATTTAAAAATCGAATTCCCGACTTCACCACCGACGCACTATAAATCAAGTGTGAATGGTGATGTATCTGGGTTTTTTTTTTCACACGCCATCCCCCCCCCTTTCATGCTTTGATTCATAAAACATGTAATTATTATTCCCACATACAAATATATTTATTACATCTCTTTATAATAGTGAGCGAGGGAATCTCTACGCTAGAAATAGCTCTCATGTCTCTCTTTCGAAATACATCCAACAGTCTTTTAATAAAAGGGAAGGACACATTAGACAGTATAGTCTTAGATAGACGGGATGATCGTGAAGGGGGGAACGAATTTCATCCATCGGGGTCTCCTCGACCAGGGATGACTTGAAGCTATAACTACGCCTCGTAGAATCATTTAAACACTCCGCACTCATGAATATATATTCCACATGTTTTCTATCCAGCTAGAAGATTATATATATTTTACTAATGGTATTTATTTTATCGATCCCGGAAGAATGAAATGTATAGTCGATCTGGGTGAAAATTTATTAAATGAATATACTTTATTATGTATGTGTACTGAGAACCCCACCTCACCAAATTGAAACGTGTGTGTGTGTATTATATATGTAATATCCATATATAAGCTATATATTATGTTCACACATTGTGCATGCATATACAACTGCGAAACTCTCTGCTGCTTTCTCATCTATCTATCTATCTATCTATCTATCTAATATATGTATGTAGTGTGTTTCGAATATCCAGCACTATCATCATTGTCAACATCACCACACTTCATATTTAAGATGATGTAGGAGGGGCGGTCTGTCGACAATAAAGCGTGTTGCATTGCTCTCTATAGTTGTAAGTGGGGGGGGGGAAACAGTGAGGGAGAGAGAGAGAGAGAGAATAAGGAGAGTTGTAGTAGTTTTACAGTGGGAGGGGGGGGTTCACATATATTCAATAAGAGAAGAAATATTACAGAGAAAACATTAGAGGGGGGGTCACGTAAAATGTGTTATCTAGCGAGTTTGTGTGCGTGTTTATACACACACACACACACACACACACACATATATACGCGTGCGCGCATAATGCATAATCTAGGGAAGAAACCTCTACGTGGTTCTTGCAAATAGCAACCAAACCTCCAACTCGTACTCTTCCATTTTAGAAAACTATTTATTGAATGGTATGATTCAGTTGCACTGTGCTTGGGAGAAAACGATGACTGGTTGGTCACGATTGGAAAGGCTTTGATTCAAGCTCTGCTCAGACAATGCTGACCTAGGGGCTACTCAATATCTCTGTGTGTACGTGTGTAAAAGCAAGAACTAATATTAGAGAGGATGATGCAAAGAAGCAGTAAAGAGAGGTGTGGTGGTGGGTTACAAAGACACAGAGAAATGGTTTTCATTAGAGATGGTTGTTAGTGTTAGGTCGGGCGTTATATAAAGAATGATGAGCTAGACAGTAAAAAAAAAATTGGAGAGGAGGAAGAGAGAGAGAGATAGATACATGTTGAGTGAGAAACACGCACATGCATCCATGCATGTGCGACACACAATGATGATTTTTATATCTGCACACACGCACACTTCTTTTAGTCTTAGGACTGCGGCCATGCAGGAGTAACGCCTTCAGATTATATAAAGCGCTAGTTTTACACGCACACTTTTGTATACACTTACGTCTGAATAAAATGTGTTTATGTGTGTGTGGTTAAGAATTCCGCATGGACGAATTGCGTGGTTGTGCATTTAAGAAATTTGCATCCCAAATACGTGGCTTCAGGCTCATTTGCGACCATGGGCAAGTATCTTTTATCCAAAGTCTTGAGTTTAAACTTAACCTTTTGAGTGAAATTTCGTAAACGGAAACTATGGAAGCCCATCAACGGGACCGTTCCTGTTTCTTATGCAGTACATGTAATTGATCGCCCGGTCTAACACCACAACCTGGGGGCTTGAAACAAGCTGATGCACAAGATCTGACGATAACTTTGTTCCCGTTTTTTCTCCGAGACTCTGCAAAGGTTGATGGGCGCTGTCCTTTCCTTGTGTGACTAAACCATTAAAATTGAAATTAAAAGTTAGTGGTGGGTGCTCTGTAGAGGCGAGGCACTCACTCTTCGTCGTTTAGTAGCTTCATTGCTGTACAACTAATGCCTTGGTCCTTGGGAATTACTAACTATTCAACAGCATAAACACCATTTGTTATTCGCTACAGCAGTTCTTGTCGACCAAATATCATCTCTGGTTCTCTCAGTTTTCATCATTTTTCCTTCTCATCATTCCGCTCCTTATTTTAGTCACACACTTAAACGCGGTGCATATATACGGTCATACACATACTTATACATACATATATATATATATACACACACGCACACATGTGTACGTAAATATATATATACACCCATGTATGTGTGCATATGTATATGTAGTAAATAGATACACATGGACTGCAAACTGCATAATTCGTCTAAATCAGGTATTCTCTTAGAAGGTACTAATGAAATGTTTTGACGAATATATATATACACACACATGTATATTATATAGTAATATATACGTATATAAAATGATGCATACATTATATATGTGTGTGTGTGTGTGTGTGTGCTCGCACACAGACAAAATAAGGGGAATAAGGATGTATTTGAGGACATGTTCAGGCTTACAATTTCCTTTTTTTTTATTTTAAATAATCAGTTTATATGTGTATATATATGTAGAAACTAAGCGACGTCTCCGTTTCGTAGACACTAGAAGACACTCCTACTGCTTGGAAAACAAAACGGAATATAAGAATGTATGAAAGTGCCATAATAATAATAACACTTCCTTTAATTAAATAAGAATTTAATAATAATATTGAAATAATAATAACCATTGTAGTTTGATATTTCTGAGTGTGGATTTCGGTAAGCCGGTTCCGTCTACTCCTCCGCCGTTAACCATTTATATAAATAAATATATAAATGTCAGTGAGTCACTCACTCGATCTTCGCCTCTCTCTATCTCTCTCCCACTCACATTCATGTGTGTGAACACATACACACATGCAGCAGTCGTTGTCTTCATAATCTTTCCAGCTTTCATCAAGTGTTAATTTCTCGCCGTGCAACATCCACAGTGTTTCAATACCTTATCTCTCTGTCTCTCTCTTTCTCTGATGTACACACACAAACACACACATGCGCATATACAATTTTCCTCGTGTATGTGAATATATATATATATATATATATATATATATATATATAATGATAAATTTTTTCACATACATGCATAATTTTTCTCGTGGATATACTCATATATTCAGACATATGGTATCTATGTCTGTCTCTCTGTCTATGTATCTATCTATCTATCTAACTACCTGTCTGTCTGTCTGTCTATCTAGCTATCCATCCAGCCAGCCAGCCAGCAATCTGCTTGTGCATGTAAAATATAAACAAATTATATAAGTATATATTAAACATGTATACTGTATAATTACATATACACACACACATGTATGATGGTAATTCTCCATTGTTCGATGATGAAGATACAGTTCATCGGTCAGATGAATTCCATGTTCCACAATTGATGTCTAATCAATGGTTGCGTATTCCACGGCCATGTGTACCCTTAAACATTTCAAAGCTATGACCTGTGACATTACAGGTAAATCAGTCTGACAGGCTTGTATACAGATGACATGTAGTGGGAGTGAACACAGGACCTTGTGGTTATGAAATGAACTTCTTTACTCTTTGCCCATGTTGTGCATTTTTTTTTTACTTGTTTCAGTCATTTGACTGCAGCCATGCTGGAGCTCCACCTTTAGTCGAGCAAATCGACCCCAGGACTTATTCTTTGTAAGCCTAGTACTTATTCTATCGGTCTCTTTTGCCGAACCGCTAAGTTACAGGGACGTAAACACACCAGCATCGGTTGTCAAGCGATGTTGGGCGAGGGGGGGGGGACAAACACAAACACATACATATACATATATACGACGGGCTTCTTTCAGTTTCCGTATACCAAATCCACTCACAAGGCTTTGGTCGGCCCGAAGCTATAGTAGAAGACACTTGCCCAAGATGCCACACAGTGGGACTGAACCCGGAACCTATATAATGTTTGTATATGTGTGTGTGTAATATTTATCATAAATATGCAGACATATATTGTATATGTATATAATATACTGTGTGTTAGTTTGCATATGCATATTTAACACATATGTATATATATGTGTGTGTATACACACACGCAAGCATGGCTAAGAGGCTAAAGAAATTCACCTTGCAACCTCATGGTTTTTTTGCGTTTCGATCCCCAGCCTCACTTTAGTTGTCTTCTACTACAGTCTGGTCTGTGAGGTGATCTGATAGTCAGAAACAGCAAGAAGCATTTATTGTGTGTATGAGACTGTGTGTGTGTGTATATATATATATATATATATATATATGTATATATATATATTTACACCAATCAGTCTATCAAATGTTATTATTGCTATATACAGCTGGTCACCATGTACTTCCTCATATTGTTGTAGCTTTTAAATGATGCCACTGCACTGGCTAGTGAGCAGGCTGACATTTCCCCTGAGCCAAGCGTCACTCCGTTACGGGTTTATGTGTGTGTGTGTGTGTGTCTGTGTATCACACACACACACACACACACACACACACACATATATTCCACATTCATTATTGCTTGAGTGAAACAATACTGATTTGATATTCCTTCTCAGAATTATGACCAGTTGCTCTGTGCTTTTTGCGGGCCTGTGGGATAATAAGGAGCTGGAGAAATTGTAGAAAAAGTGTTAGTGAAAGAAAGATGAGGAGTTGGGGGTTGGGGGGTTGCTGAGGTGGTGAAGAAGCCATGGCTAAAGAGCCAGTGTGGAAAAAAGAGGTAGGAGTGGGGCAGCAGCAGATAAATACTGTGAAAGATGCAGAGAATATCATAGAAGCAACGGGTGAGTTGAGGATGAATGAAAGGAGAGCATCCCAACTGCATTCTTTACTTGTTTTAGTGTTTTCTCTACCTTATTTGCATGAGAGTACAGGTTTTGTCCAGCACTGTATGTTGTCAATTATCATGGTCCTTTGTCAATCTGTTTTACAAAGGGTCAATATCTTTGACCCTTTTGTTACCATATTTCTGTTGAAATGCTGTGTGTTTCTTTCAATTAATTTTAAATATAACAAAGATATTTAGTAAAATAACTTTATCATTAAGCCAGTTTGTAACAGGCTTGATGGCAGATTTTAATTTAGAACTTTTGAAAACAAGACATTTGTGCTACAGAGCCAGAGGCGGTTTCAGGCGAGTTAGTATCAAAAAGGTTAAATCAGTTTTCATTACATTGTCCCATGTCTTTCTGTAATCAGGTATGGGTAACCTTTTTTAAGAAGACTGCATAAGACATGACTCAACATCAGATGAGTCATAGTACTAAAAAAAATTCAAGATAACTTTTTGTTTAGCATGCTATTCAGAAAGTCCTGCAGGTTTGCAGATTGCCAATGACGTTTCTAGATCTTTCTCTTCCACAAGCACTGTCCTCTACTTTGAATGCTTGGCATTTTCTGTATATACATATATATATATATATATATATA
>NC_068991.1:18208499-18209462 GCF_001194135.2 Octopus bimaculoides | reverse complement strand
ATATATATATCCATTATCATTACATACCCTGGTTTGGTATGTGCAACAATAAATCACACTAGAAATCAAATTCTGTTTTATCTGCAGAAGATCAATTTCATCAATCACTTGGTAGTAGTAGCTTAGATTGTTCAACGACTGTCCAACAAATCTGTCTGATTTCTTTGGTGTTGTGACATCATTGTTTAATGTTTGACATTGGTCTCCTGCTTCAAGCAGGGTAGGTTGCTATGTAGCATGGTGAGGTGTCTTACCTGGGCTTGGTGTTTGTGATAGTGATTACTTGGTGCTGAAATGTATCATATTTAATGCCCCACAAGGCACTGTTATGGCTGTGTAGGTACAGAGTTCATTTTGTAATCACCTAGTTTTGGTTCAGTCCCACTGTGTTGAGCCTTGTGCAACTGTCTTCTACTGTAGCCTCAGACTGATCAATGCTCTGTATTCACAAGTTTATGTGAATTTGATAAATGGAAACTGTACAGAAGTTCGTCATACATATGTTTGTGTGTGTACATAGACATTTACATTCTACATCTTTGCCTCATACAGAAGCAAAGCAGTGAACGTTGTTTACATTCCCTGTAAACAATGTTCTTTTGTCTCATGCATATATTTGAAAAACCTGTGAGTAAGCAATAGTATTTTATGGCATTCACCCCTAACTCTTTTGTTACCATATTTCTGTTGAAATACACCGCCTTTGATTCAATTAATTTTGAAAATGATGAAGAATTTAGTAAAGTAACTTTGTCATTATTAACCTGATGTTTGTAACATAAACCAACATGAAATTTTGAAAGCATGTTTAGATCACTTTAGACATGAAGTTTGTATTATAGAAGTAGAAGTGTCTTGGGCAGGTTGGTATGAAAGGGGTTAAAATATTGCCTCAATAAGTCTTTGTTTAACCCAGTGGTTCTGAACTGGGGTCCACATGGTCCCTGAGGGTCTATAAGATTT
>NC_068991.1:18206923-18208251 GCF_001194135.2 Octopus bimaculoides | reverse complement strand
TATTTTAAGGGCCCCTGAAAAAACTTTTGCTTTAGATGTGTGTATTGATATGCATTGCAAGAAACAGCTAAGGTTCTTTCTTTAACATTTGTGAAAAACAAAATAGGAATTTTGAAAGGAGTTTCCAGAAAACTAGTTTTTAAACTTCAAATGGCTTTCGGGGTTCACCAGGAGAACTGAAGAGGGGTTACAGAGACCACTACATTGTGTCAAGGATGTGACAAAATGCTTTTATAAAATGCTCTCAGTACTTTCTCGTTGGTGATAGGAAGGCATCTTGTATTTTAAGCTATACAAGAGGAAATTGAAATGTGTGAGTGAGACGGTCCTTTAACTAGTCCAAGAGGTAGTAATATCAAATGAGAACTGAACTGGATCATGATGGCCTGTCTAACCCATACCAGCAGGGAAAGGAAATGTAAAATGATGATAATTGTCATTTAATGTCCACTTTTTCCTGCTTCCTTGAATCAGATGGAATTTCTACAGCCAGATATCCTTTTTATTGCCAACCCTCACCTGTTTCCAAGCAAGGTAATATTTCACTATGGCCAGACATTTTTTCACAAAAAACTGGAAATGAGCAACATTACTTTTATGATGGTGATGCTTATTTACAACCATCACATGTCAAGGCAATGGTATGCACATGTACACACACACATATATACATGTATGACAGACTTCTCTCAGACTTCCTTCTACCAAATCCACTCACAAAGCTTTGGTTGAAGACACTTACCCAAGGTATTCAGTGGGACTGAACCATGGCTGGAAAGTAAGCTTTTTCACCACAGAGCCTTGCTTGATATATACACCAGTGTAAGCATACTATCTTTTAGATAGCATTGATTACATTGATTAGATATCATTTTATTATATATTCCTATAGTGTTTATGCATATGTATACATACGGAATGCATGTGGGAAGATTGCTGGCAAAACATGTAACACGAAGGAAGCTAAAATGTCAATGGTGGAAAATGTAAAATAGAGTATAAGATAAAATGCAATTATGTTAAAAGAACATGCATTTATAAAGCAACGCAAAATTACTGTCAAAATACTGCCAATAAGTTTATATATATATATATATATTGGATGTGTAATGTCAATGTGAATACCCGTCAGAGTGTAAGTATCTTGAGAGAAAAGCTGAACATTAGAAGCATCAGTTGTGGTGTGCAAGAGAGACGATTGCGCTGGTATGGACATGTGGTGAGAATGGATGAGGATAGCTGCGTGAAAAAGTGCCACACCCTAACAGTTGAGGGAACCCGTGGAAGAGGTAGGCCCAGGAAGACCTGGGCTGAGGTGGTGAGGCAAG
>NC_068991.1:18206459-18206812 GCF_001194135.2 Octopus bimaculoides | reverse complement strand
CCAATGCCAGTACTACCTGACTGGCTCCTGTGCCGGTGACACGTAAAAGCACCCACTACACTCTCTGAGTGGTTGGCGTTAGGAAGGGCATCCAGCTGTAGAAACTCTGCCAAATTAGATTGGAGCCTGGTGTTGCCATCCGGTTTCACCAGTCCTCAGTCAAATCGTCCAACCCATGCTAGCATGGAAAGCGGACGTTAAACGATGATGATGATGATGATGATATTGTGGTGTATGCGTGCGAGTAGAAGTAATCGGCTTACCTCAGTTTTCCTTCCTTTGCACGAGTCTGTCCTGCGGTATCCGATCCTCACGGCTGGCCCAACCCGAAGAACACTAGAAATAGCAGCTGC
>NC_068991.1:18203117-18206449 GCF_001194135.2 Octopus bimaculoides | reverse complement strand
CCTTTGCACGAGTCTGTCCTGCGGTATCCGATCCTCACGGCTGGCCCAACCCGAAGAACACTAGAAATAGCAGCTGCTTCTCCCAACACCTAGACGATCACTTGGCACGTCCTCTTCTCACAACAACCTCGTTCGAAAAGGGCACGAAATCCCGATCGAGGCTCCCTCTGCCCTTCTTCCACAGCTCGCCGTTCCAGTCAGTTCACGGTTCCGGTCAGCGGTCAGCTCCCCAGTTGCTGACGTCATACCACACACACACACACATATATATATATATATATATATATAAAACTGACATACTGTCGGTTATATCAACGAGGGTTCCAGTTGTTCTGATCAACAGATCAGCCTGCTCATGAAATTAACTCCACAGACACACATACCCTTAACATAGTTCTCAAGGAAATTCAGTGTCACACAGAATGTGACAAAGCTGACCCTTTGAATTACTGGTACAACTCATTTTTGCCAGCTGAGTGAATTGGAGCAACATGAAATAAAGTGTCTTGCTCAAGGACACAACGTGCCACCAGGAATCAAACACATGACATTACGATCATGAGCTGATTACCCTAACCACTAAGCTACGTACCTTCTGTGCCCTATCAGTATTTGCAAAGGGAAGTCATCCTTCCCATTGTCAACGTGACGTGATACGCACAGACCCGAGTTTCTGGGTGTTTACCCTTTGTCAGCGCATGACAATCACCGGTCTTCAATGTGAAGGAGTCCCGATGCAAATACATATATATCCTTTTTCCAGTGACGAAAAGTCACTGATCTCGAAAAAATGTAAACAGACAATAATAAATCTCTGAACAAGGTATAAACAGTAGCTGCACGACAAATATATAAATAAAGGGTAAAGACCCCCTTCAATCATGAATCATCATGGAATTGCACCTAGTAAGTTCTCTAAGGCACAAGTCTGGGCAAGGTTGTTTATTGAAGACCAGCAGTCGCCCATGCACACCAGCCTCCCCTTTCTATGCCACCAGTGTTATCCAAGGGAAAGGCAGAGTCTGATACAATTTGGCACCAGTGATGTTGCAACTTGTTTCTACAGCTGAGTGATCTGGAGTAACGTGAAATGAAGTGTCATGCTCAAGAACAACACACAGCCCAGTTCAGGAATCAAACTCTCTACCTTATGACTGTGAGCCCAGTGCTCTAACCACTGAACCATAGGCTATGGTTCAGTGTGTATATATATATATATATATATATATATATATATGTATATATATGTATATGTATATATATGTATATGTATATATATGTATATGTATATGTGTGTATATATATATATATATATATATATATATATACACACACACACACACACAAGGGGTGTATGAAAAGCTTTGAGCCTTGAAGTCTTGTACCTTCATCAGAAGTCTTGTACCATGTTTTGTTGTTTTGAGGCTCGAGACTTTTCATACACCCCTCGTATATATATTTGTAGTCTGGCCCTCCACGAAAAGGTTGGTGTTTGAGTTGCAATGCTAGCCATGCTAAAGATATGCTTTCACCCAGAGAGATCCTTAGTGATAGTGATGATGCTCAGCATATGGAGCAACTGTGAGGGCTCTAGTTGAGTGGCACTCATGTTTAGTGGAGATGCAGTGCAGTGGTATTTTCTGATAATGACTTGGGGGTTGAGATTTTTTGTATTATGTATATATATTTACACACACTAACATATTATCTAAAGTGTGCAGTATTATATATCAATCACAGCCAATCTTACCAATCAGGTTCATGCTATATATATGTGTGTGTGTGTATATATATATATATATAGTGAGAATTTACAAAAAAATAAAAGACGAAGACGGGTGTGTAAACAACAGTCAGATGTATTAGTTTAATGTTTGGGAAGTGAGAAAGTCTTTTACGTTTTGAGCATACACTCATTTATTACCTCAAAATTTTGTTAGCAGATTAATTTAAGTATATATAATTAGGGTTGGTTTGTTCCAAACTGTTAAGGAATAGTGAAAGTTTCCCCTCAAACTATTCTTTTAATGATTACTAAAACACAAATTATCATTAAAAATCAGTGCGTATGATAAAACTGATGTAATATTATAATCAGATAATAAATTAGAATAGTAAAGACGCAAATACACAGAAAGAAAACAGTTTAGTACAGAAATATATAAAAAAAAAGTCCATACTTCATTTATAAATCTTCTTTACAAAGTTATGAAAGTTAACTGATATGATGAATATAAAATATATCATTACCTGATAGTTATTCATTTTAGAAAAAAGGAATTACAAATGAATTAATCATTTAATTAAACTCTTAATAAATTTCAATCCATATATGTCAATGAAGGGAATTAATTCAACATGACTTTCTTGCATCCAAATCACCATCTAATGTCCCTTTTTCCTTGCTGTTATGGGATGGACAGTGGAGGCGCAATGGCCCAGTGGTTAGGGTAGCGGACTCGCGGTCATAGGATCGTGGTTTCGATTCCCAGACCGGGCGTTGTGAGTGTTTATTGAGCGAAAACACCTAAAGCTCCATGAGGCTCCGGCAGGGGATGGTGGCGAACCCTGCTGTACTCTTCCACCACAACTTTCTCTCACTCTTACTTCCTGTTTCTGTTGTGCCTGTAATTCAAAGGGTCAGCCTTGACACACTGTGTCACGCTGAATATCCCCGAGAACTACGTTAAGGGTACATGTGCCTGTGGAGTGCTCAGCCACTTGCATGTTAATTTCACGAGCAGGCTGTTCTGTTGATCGGATCAACTGGAACCCTTGTCGTCGTAAGCGACGGAGTGCCAACAACACTAGGAACAGCCTAACTTTTAAACTCGAAGTCCCTTGAAGCATTTATGCAGAAAAGTAATGTTAACCTTATCCTTCACCAGTTTATGTTGAGATAACTTGGTCTCCTGTGTGGTGTATGTTATCTTTGGCATAGTTATAAATCTGTTGAGAACACAAATTACTCTCCTTCACAAGTTTACAAAATTCAGTACAATCTGTTTCTTGCCTGTACAGTCTTCATCATGCCTGTACTTCTCAGCATTGTGAACACTGAAGTGTTTTTTGAATGATTTGAACCAACCTATGCTGGCTTTAAACTCCACTAGTTTTCTAACATTGGTAATAGGAGCATCTCTCTCAAGTTGTTCATAAATAGACTTTAGCTTTTGCACAAATAAATGATCCATTCACTGAATTACTAGCTAATTGTTTTTCATTTATTCATGTTAATTATACATTTTTCATTTCATCCATTTATGAGGCACAAGTATTATTAAGCTTTCACATAACTTTGTCACCATCGCACATTTTAGCTTTGCATATAT
>NC_068991.1:18197749-18203107 GCF_001194135.2 Octopus bimaculoides | reverse complement strand
ATATATATATATATATATAGGGAGAGAGAGAGAAGTGTAGGTGTGTGTGTATATATATAGATGAGCCATCAAAAGTACAAATATGCAAATTAGACTATTCACTAATGTGCTAGCCTAATTTACAATTATTTTATACAGTAGCTGATGTGTGCTTTGATTGAGGGAAGAAGCTGGCATGTTTTCTGAAAAGCTGTCAGAAAACTGCAGACTAGTACATCAACAGACACCCTCTTTCTATTTTTTCTGCACACAAGTGGCATGGAAGGAATGTGCTTACATTCTTAGTTCACTCACAGTAAGGCTTTGTAATATTAAAGTTTATTTCAGTTCTTCTGATTTATGTTGTTGTGCATTATATATATATATAGATGTCTATACATGTGTACATATATGTTTATATATGCTTATATATGTCTACATCTGTGTATGTATGTATGGATGTGTTGTGTGTGTGTGCCAACACACACAAACATGTGTGTCTGTATGTTCAAAATTGGTATTGGGTGTTGCATGTGGAACTGCTTTGAAAGAAGAATGCAATTGACTTAATTAATTTTATATAATGACTAATTTACTTGGTGAATTGCTTTTATTCATGAAGACTGAACAAAGCTACTACAGTTAACTTCTCAGACACATACACACACAAACATAGTATGTAATAGCCAAAACACTGGTGTTTGTAGCCTTGTTGTACCTCAGGCTTGGCCTGATGGGTTAGGTTTCTGACTAAAGGCATTGAACTTTGTCCATAAAGCTCCACTTTTTGCTTTTTCTTTCCAAACAGTTTGTATTCCTATGGAGATTTGGGAGTCAGTCAAGACTCTCTCATTAGCTGTAGTTTGTGTATGTATGTATGTCTGTATGTAGATATGTGTATATTTTTATATTTGGCTTTACAACTAATAAGTTGATATATATATATATATATATATATATATATATATATATAGAGTCTATTTTTCATGGTAGGTTCTTATTGGTTTGTACCACAAAAGCTGTTTATACTGAGGCATGTGTGCATATATAGTGTATGTATCATCATCATTTAATGTCCATTTGCCATGCTGGCATGGGTTGGACAAACTCATGTTGGTGAATCCAGGCATATAGCCATATATGTGTGTGTGTGGCGGGTTGTATGTATTCTTGTGGTTAGTATGTTCAGCTAATAATAATGGGCCACAAGCTTGATTCCTTGACTGGATGTTGCATTAAGTCCTTGAGCAAGTTGCTTCATTTCACATCCTTCTATTATTCAGTTGAAAGTGAGTGCCAGCCTGTTGTTGGTGCAGCTTTGTCACATCATTCATATTCGGCTTTTGTCAAGGAGTGGGAGGGCTGAGAGAATGTCTGTGTCTGCTCAAGACTATATAGTTACCTAAATCTATTACAGAAAGCATATGTGCTACCCAATCATATTAAGCTTGTGAGTGATAACTGTATATCTTGTGTGTGTGTGTGTGTGTGTATGTATTTGTGTGTGTGTGTATGTATATATATGTGTAATGTGTGTATATGCATATGTATGTATATGTGTTTATATTATGTTTGTGTATAATATCTTTTATCTTTTACTTGTTTCAGTCATTAGACTACAGCCATGTTGGGGTACTGTCTTGGAGAAATTCTTTTAGTCAAATGGATTGACCCCACCACTGTACTTTTTTTTTTTTTAAGGCCGGGTACTTATTCTATAAACCTCTTTTGCCAAACTGGTAAGTTACAAGGACGTAAACACACCAGCACCGTTGTCAAGCGGTGCGGTGGTTGGGGACAAACACGGACACAAAGACACATACATACTCACATATATGACGGGTTTCATTCAGTTTCCATCTACCAAGACTGAACTTGAAACTTTGTGAATGGGGAGCAAGTTTCTTACCCCACAGCCACACAAACTCATGTTTATGTATGCACGTATATATATAAGTATGATACACACATAGATAATAGATACAAGTGTGCGTGTATTGATGTAAGCGTTATGAAGTTCATTTTGTTGTCTTGCTGTCTTAGGTCTTAGCTATGTGCCCTCTTTCTACATCATCTTGGTTTGACAGAATGTATATGAAGTTTGTTCAACAGAAATAGTATCAAAGCCGATCATATTTGTTTAAGCATTCTGCCTCTGTGGTTTGTGGTTCTACTCGAAGATTACATAAGGGCACAATGTGTTGGGTTACTCAGTCATTTGCATACACACACACACAGACGTACAAGATTCTTGCTGTGAAACTGAGTATTGAAAATGATGCTGTACACTGGGAGGGTCATTTTGCCATTATAAACACATGCGCAGGTTGTTTTTCCTTTGATTTCATTGTTTCCAGTGAAACTAGTAATGTTACTAATCAGCTGCTTCATCGATCATTTGATGGATTAACCAGTTGTTTTGCCAGAGTCAATTGGTCACAGTCTACGACTGTATTGAAATATTTCACATGCTTATCTAAATTCATTCACACACGTCATCCAGTCTTTTACCACAAAATCTCACCATGTATATGTATGAATGTGTATGTTTCTCTGTGTGTGTGTTTGCTTGAGTGTGTGTATATATGTATGAAGGAATTTATGTACCATAAGATAAATAGTTCTGTAGAAACAATTGACAGTATCAAAGGTTCAACATCATTGAACAACAAACTGACATAGCTGAATAAACAACACACACACACACATACACACACACACACACACACACACACACAGAGCAGAAATATCAAACATAAATGCAAAGGAAAAATAAAGAGAAATTAGCTTGTGACATAAGAGCAGATGAGGGTATGTCATTGACAAGATCGCAGGCTGCAATGAAAGGACTTTGACAGATCACCTGATGGATTGATGAAATGATGGAACAGCAAATGAGTATCTAATTAGTCAACTAGTCAACTGATAATTATTAAAAGAAGTGAAATACATGTGCATGTATTTTCTCTTTTACTCTTTTACTTGTTTCAGTCATTTGACTGCGGCCATGCTGGAGCACCACCTTTAGTCGAGCAAATCGATCCCAGGACTTATTCTTTTTGAAGCCTAGTACTTATTCTATCAGTCTCTCTTTTGCCGAACCGCTAAGTTATGGGGACATAAACACACCAGCACCGGTTGTCAAGCGATGTTGGAGAGGACAAACACAGACACACAAACACACACATACACATATATATATATATATACATATATACGACAGGCTTCTTTCAGTTTCCCTCTACCAAATCCACTCACAAGGCTTTGGTCAGCCCGAGGCTATAGTAGAAGACACTTGCCCAAGGTGCCACGCAGTGTGACTGAACCCGAACCATGTGGTTGGTGAGCAAGCTACTTACCACACAGCCACTCCTGCTGCAAAATGATCATCTCAAGATGCAATGTATGTACACACACATCTATATATAACTATAGGTACATGGTATACTTGTTGCTTGCATTTGAATGACTGTGTGTACTTTTACTTTATTTTTCACTTTCTTGATAGACTTTTCATTCAAAGAAAAGAGAAAGGGAGACGGTTTCTAACAAAGTGCTATCAAGTGATTATGAAACAAGGAATAGAATATATTGGTGCCAAGTAAAAAGCACCTGGTACACTCTGTAAAATGGTGCTAAGAAGGGCATCCAACCATAGATACAGAACCAAAGCAGGCAATAGAGCATGATAAAGTCCTCTGACTTGCCAGTTCCTGTCAAACTGTCCAGACTATGCCAGTATGGAAACCGGACCTTTAATGATGATGATGTTGATGATATTAGTGAGGTCCACTTGGTCATGGTTAGAAGCAGTTGGTTAGCCTCAATCATAGACGAGGCTTCTATAGATAACAGGAGATGAAGTGACAGGCTGCTAGTACCTGATAAAAAAAAACGCTGAATAATTATGTAAAACCTGTTTGCTGCATCTTTTCGAAACATATGTAGTACATAACTTTTCATATATAAATCCATTCCTTTCATTCACAGACCATAATCAACTTTATTAGCTTACAGTTGTTTCTGCTATAAGAAGCAGTGTGCTCAGAGCTGAGTGATTGTACATTATCTCAGAGCTTCCTTGAAGCCATTAAAATGGTTATTTCGGAGAGTATTTAAACACACGCATCCGCGCGCACACATACACACACACACGCACGCACACAGCCTGATTACTTCAGATTATCTCACTACTTTTAACACATTGCTAAAGCAACTTCTACAGCGTTGCACGATCTACTTGAAAAACAGCTACATCTCTCTCACAGTACACAGTGTTTTAAAAATTGGAAGTAGAGATTGCATTATGTAATAGATGTACTGTATATGAAAAATGTTAAGGCGATGTTGAATCATCGTTTAACATTGATTATGAAAACCTATGAATGAAGGCAGTCAAGTCATAGCTGTTTCGTACTTTATTCGTATATATTGCCAAACGAACAATCTCGTCCTTTTATATTAAGGTGGAGAGATGTGATATGAGGGGTATTGGGTTGCTATTTCTAGCAGGTCCTGTGACCATAGATTCACTCATTAACCCGTCTGTTACGCTCTCTCCCTCCCTTCTCTTCCTCTCTCTCTCCTTCTCTCCCCCTTTTTCTCTCTCTATATATGAGGGGCTGCTTATAATGGGATATACAATATAAAGTAATATACATACAGCTCAACAGTCAAATATTTGTGTATGTATGTGTGTGTGTATATATATATATATATCGAGAGAGAGAGAGAGAGGGGGGGGGTAAATAAAATACATGCCAATCTACATATCTTATAATTATACACATATGTACGTGTGTATATAAAGGTAAGGAGATATGCGTACATGTTACACACGTACCTACACAAACACACCAACGTGCACACGTCTGTTTATGTAACTATTTTATTTGAGTATCCATTGTGCTGTATTATATTACTGCTCTACCCTGTTGTATTCCCCATAAGTAGTAACACCCTATTATATTTAGACACGCACGCGTGTGTGTATACGTGTTTGTATGCTGTGTGTGTGTGTGTGTATATCTGTGTTAAATCGTGACGATTATTCTTTTAAAGCTAGTTTACTGACTTAATACTGAGAGTAGAAGATTTATAAATTTTGTTAACTTGACCAGGCAGGTTGAATAAAAAAAAACAACACGAAATTTGTTTGTGTGTGTGAGTAAAAACTGCACCGCAAGTGTGATATACTGTTAAGTCTGTTATCCTCCATCCTCGTGTTATATTATCTTTGTATTAATCTTATGTAAAGAGGAGTTCCGCATGTGTATCCACTCCAGGAATATACCCCACTGTAGGATAACTCGTAAATGCACGTTACGAGGTTTTCACCCGAATTATACTAATTATATATATATATATATATATATATAT
>NC_068991.1:18196456-18197220 GCF_001194135.2 Octopus bimaculoides | reverse complement strand
TATCTGCAAAAATATGTGACACTTATTCGGTAGCCATGATAAAACTCCGAGTTTCGGATGCTGGGGTGGGAACTCGGAGTTTTATCATGGCTACCGAATAAGTGTCACATATTTTTACAGATAAATTCCTCTATTTACATAATATCGAGATATCTTTCTTTCTTTTGTTGTCCTTTCTATCAATTTATATATAAATATATATATATGAGAGAGAGAAAGAGAGAGGAAGAAAGATCCATTCCAGGTCTGGTACCTTATTAACCGGTCAGGTAAAGAGTAAAAGACAAAGTAATCTTTAAACCATTCATGCATAAACTGTGGCCCACGGGATTTTCTGGACGGCACGCCATCGAAAAATTACCTTGAAAATTCCCTAATGATGGAGCGATGTTTCATGCAACCCGTTTCTTGTAAAAAGGTTATCCATGCCTACTTTAAATCTTTGGTTTCATCTCAAGGCGCTGAGCACCAGAGCAAATACCGCCAGGCATTTTATCCGACGCTCCAACGATTCTACCAACACGCCACCACATTTTTTTTTCTGTGTGCGTATGTGTGGATGGGTGTACATATACACGGCTCCTGAAATCCCAAGCCAGGTGTAGACCACTTCAGAGATGAACCTCATTACTGCTTACAAGATGAGTGTAGAGCATCTGAAAGAAGACTTGCAGTTATTTAGCTGCCCCTAGGGTGAGGAATGTTCCAGAGACGGCTAAGCTACGAAGATAATATACTATATAACTTTATAACCGTTATATATA
>NC_068991.1:18194899-18195907 GCF_001194135.2 Octopus bimaculoides | reverse complement strand
ACATATGGTTTGGAGAGGAGAATTATAGATGAAATCAGAAATAAGGGAAGCCTTTAACAATGGAGAAGGTTTTAAAAAGCCTTTATATTTCGTGCCCAGTGGCCTATCTTCAGAAGTATAGAGTTTAAAGAAATGTATGTTTATATAGATCCTGCCATTTTGGATGGCCGGATGAGCAGTGGCCCCTTTTTAGTCCGGCGCTCGTGCTAGTAGCTGCAGTTCCCAAATTCTGGTGTTTGTATGTATGTGTGTATATAATATATATATATATATATATATATATAAATAAATAACAACCGTCATGCCTCTCACAATGTTGCATCGTGAATCTGTCTTCTATTATTTATATATACCTTCATACCTTAATACGTATGTATACATAACAAAGCTATTATTTTCAGCTGTCCATTCATTTCATTTCATCATGTATGTATGTATGTATGTTTATATTCCCTTGAGGCTGACGAGATACATCCCAAAACACTAAAACATAGTCTTATACCCTTGTTTAAGGTAATATACAGTAGTGTGTGTGTGTGTGTGTGTATCTTTGTTTGAATATATTCGAGATTCCTCTATTCCGGTCTGTTTCTTTGACATAGACTTTGTTGTCATAACTCTAATTTTTAATTAACTATTGAGTATATTCAGTGAAACGTACCTGTTTGTTTTTTTCTTATTAGTTGATGTGTATACTATGAAGCACATGTGTATCATGTATACATATATACATACACAAACACACACACACACCTGCATACATACATATACATAATATAAATACATATATACATATACACACACACACACACACACACCTACATAAGGAAGCAAGCGAATGGATGGTCGAAAAGTATTATGTATACGTATACACAAACGTATTAAGACGCGTGCGCGAGTGTATATATATATATATATATATATATATATATATACTCTCTCTTTCCTTTCCTGAGCGTCCATATCACGTCCTCACTTTGTTGTTTTTTTGTTTTTTTGTTGTGTTTT
>NC_068991.1:18191215-18194889 GCF_001194135.2 Octopus bimaculoides | reverse complement strand
AGAGAGAGAGAGAGAGAGAGATCCCATACAATGTGACGTGTGTTGAATATGCTTTCACATCTCAGTTCTGAAATGTATGAAGAACAACAAACATAAGAAAATGCGTGAAGGGAAATATCCCTTTTCTCCTCACGCAGTACGCGCACGCGCTCACACACACACACACACACACACACACACACACACATACACATGAGCTTGCATCAAGCACACACACACACACACACATGTACACTTGTTGGCGTTGCTACGTCATCGTTTGTCGCATTAATAGTTGTAAATGTTAATCTTATTGAAATGTGTGGCGTCGGCGGTGAGGTGGTGACGGTACAGGCATCTGGTAGAATCCATCGTTTCGTTATAAGCCCCCACCACTTACGTTAATTATTTATACCTCTCTCTCTCTCTCTTTCTCTCTCTTTATTTCTGTGTATATGTCTCTCTCTTTCTCTCTGTCTGTCTCTCTCTGTCTCTCTTTGTCTCTGTCTCTCTCTCTCGTTTGTTGTTGTTCAAATACAGGTCAACCCTTGATCGTTTGAAAGGCATTCCAATCGTGACTATCACATCTTTTTTAGATTTATTTGGGCACTGTGTATTAAGGATCCTATTATTTGTGCCCTGTCCGTATTTAAGCTAGGGTCCCAACCAAGACGACCCCATCTTTTGTAAAGAGTGTATTTCGCACTGCGTTATGTATGTCGTGTCGCTTTCACTTTGCTTTTTAAAGACGGTAGAGTGTGATCTGGGGGATATTCAGTTGCTATTTCTAAAGGTCGTGCGACCACAGAAAGGGCCTTCGTTGCGAGAAAGCGTGTACGTACGTGCTTACTGGTTCGCGATGTGTGAAGGAAGCTAGCTAGCAATGGTGATTAAACTAATAGTATTCATCAGAAACAGAATCTGCAGTCTTTAGCATGTGTATTGTTTGCGTGTATGCTCATGCATCGAAAGCTTTCAATAAAACCACTTTTGCTATTTACGGTCCGACGGGGGGAAACCACGACGGGGTCGTTCGAACTGCTTGAAACAGCAGCTAAATCCTTTCCAAAACAAACTACTGATTTAAAAATAAGTCAAAGGACACATTGGATTTCGGGATATGCTGTTAAAGATGAGATAGTTTTGGGAAGTCTATTCGATCAGCATTGACCTCCAGTTTTAAGCCACAACAATTATCTTGTGTTTGTGTGTAGCAGGCTTGCTCTGTGGAGTGCTACTGTGAAAGACCTGCATTGAAATAGTTTAAGCAGTTTTCATATTCATGTGTATTCACATGCGAGGCGTGTAATACTTTCGGATTACATGTTTGTGTGTGTGTGTGTGTGTGCGCGCGCGCGCGCGCATATGCATGGCTTATTTTTTTGTGAGGTTACGATGTACATTAAAACTCCAAATGTTTCAGCTGTGTGTACGTGGTCAACGGAGAATCGTGAGACTCGAAGTAGCAACAGTAATTTAAGCTCTAAAGTAAATACCACCTATTGATTAGAAATTGAAACGTGCGTATGGATGTGTGTGTATATATATATATACACACAGGGGGAGGGATATGTTTCGACTGTTTTTTTAGATTTGTTCCTGCATCTGAGCTTTGAAATATCTCCATGTGTAAGCATGTACACACTGAAGCATCTCCTTGAACTCTCAGTGTTTGTATATTATATACTCTGTGTGTGTATGTATGCCGATTGTATATATACCTTCTATTAAACGTAATTTAATGCTTGTATTTTTAACACACACACACTTGAACTATAAACATAAAAACAAAATTTATCTCTCACCCTGTGTGTGTGTGTGTGTGTAAAATAGTACGGGGGGATAAGGGAATTTTTTTTTCGGAAAAACGAAAAGAGCACCATTGGCTGTGCGCAAGTCTGACCCTTTTGTTAATTGTCTGTTGGAAATTATCACAATTTTTAGTAAAGACACGCAGAAATACACACTGACGCATGCACGCACATAAACATATACACACGTGTAAACAAGCAGGTGTATATGTACACGTGTAAAAATGTGAATAATGTGAATATCTATCTATCTATCTATCTATCTATCTATCTATCACTCTATCTATCTATCTATCTATCTATGTATCTCTGTGTGTGTGTAAATACATATATATGAGTGTGTATAGTAGATACACTAACGTTGGAGGCGCAAAACAGTAGTGGAATGGCTCTGATCTCCTTCACTCCCACCATATGCACACATCACAATTTGTCATTCACATATTTGCCTCCACTCTACGTGCATTCCCTAACTCCACCTCCACTTAGCTCCCTTTCTTTCTTTTTCCTCCGCCCCTCCTCATCCCCTCTCTGCCTAAATACTACTCTACATTCTTCCCTATTTCGCATGGTTACCATCCTTTACATATTCATTTCTAAAATAGTTTGTTCGACAGGGCGAGGTTGTAAGCAGGGTAGGAATCAACTCTTATTCTCCAATTTCCACTTGCGTTTGTGCGCGCGAGCGTGTGTTAGCTCTTTTGTTACCAGTAAAAAAAAATATAAAATAATAATAATAATAATAATCACTCTGCCCAGTACATGTATTAAGCCCTCATTTGAACTATGGTCTTCCAAGCTCCCTATTGGACACCCACCCACCAACACACTTATACACACACACACACAACACACGGTCTCAGATCAAATCACTTGCCTGGCATGTACCCTTCACACACACACACACACACACACATACACACACACACACACATATGATACTGCTAACATCACAAGGATTTAGAAAAGCGGGTATTTTCTGTATATTATACCCACCTTGGGATAGTCGTTATTACTTAATCATTTTGCCACCCTCTCCTCATGAACGAAAGGATGGAAAAGTCTGTTCTGGTCAAGATTTCGATTCGATTCTAGTCACACCCCACAGAAAGTCCCCCCCCTCCAACTGATTCCTACGAGGTCACTCGCGGACACGCCAAGCTCTGGTCAACAGGCGAGTCGAGTCCTCTTCTCTCCCTTTTATTTCCATCGTTAGTATAAAGTGCCTCTGCTCCTCAGCAGAGACCACATTTGCAGCTCTAGAGAACGTTGACGATCTCAATGTATATTTGTAAATATAACTAGGACTACGTGAATAATTTGGGTTTGATCTGGAGAGGATTTGATTGCCCTCCTCCTAGTAGGTCGAGCCACCACCTAGAAAGTTCCTCGTTAATTCGTACAAATCATCATCATCATCTACAAGAGAGAAGTGGAAGTAACAGAAGCACTAGGCTAAAATATTGTATATATTTCAACTGTCTAGTTATTATTTTGTTCTTTAGTTCATATTCCGCCCAAAGTTGACGTCCTTCATATCTTCTGGAAGTCGTTAGCATATCAGTCATGTACTTGGGTCGCCGAATCGATCGACCTGCGAGCTGGCTGAATAGTCAGAGCGTTCGACAAAATGCACAGCGGCTTTCCTTCCGATTCTTTACGCTCTGAGTTCAAAACCCGACGAGGTCGACAGTGCCGTTTCATCCTCTCGGAGTAGATACAATAAATACTAGCGGAGCACTGGGATCGATGTAATCGACTAGCTCCCTCCTTCCAAATTCCAGTCTTTGTGCCTATAGTAGAAAGGATTATTACCATTGTAATAGTAGTGGTGGTGGTGGGGGTGTTGCGGTGTCGAGTTGCGTTCCTTGCAAAAGCCAAAAA
>NC_068991.1:18189846-18191115 GCF_001194135.2 Octopus bimaculoides | reverse complement strand
CACACACACACACACACACACACACACACACACACACACACAGGGTTATAATATTTCGAGGAGAATGGTTAGTTGTAGCAAGAATGCCTTCCCCCAGCGGATTTGTCACTGCAAGTGAAGTAGTCGGGAATAGATTAAAATGAATTGGCTCCTAAAACCCAGCTATTTAAGGTTCGAGGTAGGGATGTGATTCATTCGCAAGGATAAGGTGCTTTTGCATTATTAGCTTTCAACATATCATGGTGTTTACTCTCTTTACACACACATTCATTCACATATGCCACTCCCTTGTGCATGTGTGTATGCGCGCGCACACACGCACACACACACACACACACACACACACACACACACACACTGCATAGCTCATTGAAATCTCATACACATCCATTTCAGTGTGTGCTGTACTCACGCATACAGATGCATGCAGAATACGCACACGTCCAGTCCCGCACGCACATATATATACACCTACAAGTTGCAATAACGGAAGATAAATCTGTGTGTGGAGAGAGAGAGAAAGAGAGAGATGAAGTGATAGTCTTCTATGTGTGATCACTATTTCTAGGAAACATGCAACGTATTAAATTGTAGCATGTATAGCAGTTTATCTGATACAAACATGCGCAGTATGAATGGAAAGATTTTTTTTTTGGCATTTCTGTGCGCACGCGCGTAGAGTGCTATCTCCCCCTCCTCACACATACATATTCTCTCTCACTTTCCACACACACACCCTCCCTCTTTGACGCACACATACAGTAGTACAAACATACATAAAAAAAAACCTAATTGGGAACCACCCAATTCAGTACCAGCGTGGATATTTTATATTATATATATAATATATATATATATATATACATATATATATATATATATATATATAATACCACACGCATGCATCTTGTGCTAGCCTTTGTGCACATGTACACGCACACATGTAAAACACATAACCATACTTCTGTGTGTATTCTATAAACATTACACATTTTGAATTTCCCCACAAATAATATTTCACTTTTTTTCCATGACTTTAGTGTTAACATATATTCGGATAAGGGAGGTTTCCGTTTCTTTCTCTCTTTTTCTAATTTTCCCCCTCCCCCTTCTTTAATAGTTGTTGCCCCTGTTAATAATCGTAAAGATGAATGCCCTGTTCTTGAAATCAAGTACCACCCTTCTACAAAACATGGTGGATACCCTTCGAAAGAAGTGAACCAAATACAATGTTTACGGGGACGTTTTGAACTAGTAACCCCTACCCTG
>NC_068991.1:18188189-18189380 GCF_001194135.2 Octopus bimaculoides | reverse complement strand
TATATATATATATATATATATATATATATATATATAAATATATATATTGTATGTTTATGCATATAGATATGTGTATATATATATTAATGTATATAACGTGTATATGCGTATGTATATATATATATTGTATGTTTATGCATATAGATATGTGTATATATATATATATATATATATATATATATTAATGTATATAATGTGTGTATGTATATATATATATATATATATATATATATTGTATGTTTATGCATATAGATATGTGTATATACATATTAATGTATATAACGTGTGTGCGTGTATGTGATATATATATATTATATATATATACCACATACACGCACTGGCAAATAGAAATTGGAAACGAGAGAATTCGTGTCAAGGAATGAGAAAAAGGTAGGGGGAGGGGGGGATACTCGAGCAGTCATAATTTGTCGTTACTGCTTTTTTGTCTTTTTTCTTTCGTCTACTTACTTAAAAGTACATACGTATGTGTACACACGCACATACACGCGTACGTATATCAGTAGCTAGACTCTGCGCATATCTGATTTTTATATTGCTGATAATAATGATTAGGCCCAAGGCCGCAAAATCAGAAAAGGAGACAGACAGAAAGAGATAGAGAGAGAGAGACAGCGACAGAGACAGACAGACAGGCAGACTTGTCTGATGTACGTTTGTATCCTTTCTTAAGGGTGGCGGTGTGGTGGTATTACTTAATGAATTATTTATTTTTTACTCATTTGTTATTTGCCACAAGAGTACGAGGATAAAAAGGACATTATTAGAGAGATGGAACAACAAAACCGAGTCGAGATGGGAGAGTAAGGTCCTTGTTACGTTGTCGGAAATAACTACTACTACTACTACTACTACTACTACTACCACTATTAATAATAATAATAATAATAATAATGATAATTCCATATAATGACCCACCCTCTTCGTTGCTTTGTGTGTGATGACAATAAATACGAAAATAAAATTTCTGCGGCTACAGGGTGGGGTTTCTCCTCCTTTTCAGAGAAATTGAACCGCGTACCTCTTTTTATCAACCATGTATTATTAAGAAACTCAGACAGAGAAGACATGTATGTAATATTTTCTTTTTTATATATGTAATTGCGAATTCACGCTCTGTGCATATTTGACGCCGCCGAAAGCCTATAACAAGCAAAACGCTTTATATATATA
>NC_068991.1:18163852-18186815 GCF_001194135.2 Octopus bimaculoides | reverse complement strand
TGAATGCTTACAACAGAGTAGACTCCTAAAGACATCAAAGGTACCAGGTAGGTGTGTTAAACTGAATAACGGATTAAGTGTATCACTGAAATAGATCGTGGCAGGATTTGAACTCAGAACAGAAAGAACTCGGACAAATGCCTCATTGCATCTGGTTCTGCGTTCTCACAGTTGCATCAATCTGCTTACTACCTTTTTTTATTGTCCCTGAGAGGATGAAATATAAATTTGACCTCAGCAGGATTTGAACTCAGAACAGAAAGAACTAGGACAAATGCCTCATTGCATCTGGTTCTGCGTTCTCACAGTTGCATCAATCTGCTTACTACCTTTTTTTATTGTCCCTGAAAGGATGAAATATAAATTTGACCTCAGCAGGATTTGAACTCAGAGCAAATACTGCAAGGCATTCTGTCCATTGTCCTAATGACTGATAATTTACCACTGTTGATGTTAGTGTAAATATATGTTGCTACTTTTATTTATGTGAGTGTATGCATATGTTTTTATTAGTTAGAAAAGGCAAGAAGAGCTGTACCTATAGACTTTACAGGTCTTTCCAGACTTCGGGATAACTGAATTGAATTAATAATATATATTTATTACATGCCTAAGTGTCTCAAGAACAATGTACTACTGGTAATGTAGTAAAATGAATGAGGTTTGCAATCAATCATACTTTTGCAGAAACTATAAGGGTCACTGAAGAAAGAAACAGGTTCAAGATGGTACAAGGAGTGGTTATATGTATTGTCTTCAAGTTTGTGTGTTATCCACCATATCTGTCAGTATTTACATGTAGAAAGAAGGAAGTTTATGTAGAGGGTTTGGTGAGGATAGGACCAGATTGAAAACACTTGTCCAAAGTGCCACATACTGGGATTGAACCTAAATCAATGCAGTTGGGAAGCAACCCTAACCCTAACTACAGAATCATGACTAGACTTTCCAATTCATGCCATCATGGAATATGGATGTTAAATAATGATATCTTTCGTATTTTTCTCCAATTTCAGCGTTTTGAAAATTCAGTCAACTTTCCTCACCTAGTGAGCTGTCAGTACACAAAAAGAGGTGTAATGTAAGCAGGGGTAGGGAAACGAGTGCTTGTTCTAGCTGCTTGCCACAGAAGGAATTCAAATAAAAGCACTCAAGGACTATAAGGTTCAACATTCATGCTGCATAAAAGTATACTGTTAATTCTTTGAATCTTTCATTTAAGCAAGTATATTCATGTAGGCATGAATGTGGCTGTGTGGTTTAATTCCCAACCATATGGTTTCAGGTTCAGTCCCACTGTGTGGCACCTTGGGCAAGTGTGTTCCACTATAGCCCTTGGCTGACCAAAGTCTTGCAAGTGTATTTGACAGACAGAAACTGAAAGAAGCCCATCACCTTTGTATATATGTGTGTATATATTTGTGTCTCCTTGTGTTGACATCATGTGATTTGTTGGTAGTGTCACTGTCATACAATTCCAATATTCTGCAAGATCATGTCTGGCCATGGGGAAATATTACCTTGCTTGGTTACAGGTGGAGGTTGGTAACAGGAATGGTATCCAGCTACTGAATATCTACCTCAGTAAACTCTGTCTGACCGAGTTACCTCTATATGGTCACTTGTCTTACTGGAAATAATGGCTAAATTTCTTTCAAATCACATCTTATGCTTTAAAAATGGAAGGACATCATTGGTCAATGTAGTCTTGGATGTGCAAAAAAGACAGGCAGGTTATAACTCGAACATCTTTGATGATAGGTTTGTTCAGTTGTGGCTAACCTGGAGAGCTAAAACCTCCTCATCTTCATTGTAATTTTATTATATTTATATATCACTGTCATTGGATCATATCATGAAATCATCCTTTTATTTTCATCCGAAATTAATACAACTCCACCATCAAAATTTCATGTATTCAGTAACTCCCACATCACCATTCAATCATCTTTGGTTCCCATTAGTTAAAGTAGTCTGCTTTATTGCCCCTCTCCTGTTCTTTGTTAGTTTCTTGGGTCAGATTCTTTTTAAGCACTATGCTTTTTATTGGTTTATTAATATTAATTTAACTAACCAAGTATAGTGTTACATTCTGTATTAACATTAGTGATTTTTTTTTATTACTAACTGTTGACATTAAAAACAAAAATGGACATAACTCTTAATGCGTTTACTTATGAGTGTCTCCATGGAGAAAAACCTCAGATTGATGCATGAATGCCTGGTCATCCAAAGTGTATGTGTGTATGCATTATCAAAGTTTCATGCCAGCTAAGTGTAAAGAAACTAATTACACTGATCTGTGACATATGGTATGCCTTACATTTTAAAATCTGACAGAGACCATCCCTCTCCTGGTTTAACCACATCTGATTTCTGAGAAAGAGAGAGAGAAAGAGAAAGCAACGTCAGTTGGCAACTTTATTTATCAATGTTGAAAGAATGAAAAGCTAAGTTGGCTTTGATTGAATTCGAACTCAAAGCACAAAGAGCCAGAATGATGACTGCAGGGTTGTCTATCCAGTGCCCTAATGACTCTGCCAATTTTCTTTATATAATATCTTCTTCTATAGCTCTGGGCTGACCAAAGCCTTGTGAGTGGATTTGGTACATGGAAACTGAAAGAAGCCTGCCATATGTGTATGTTATGTATGTGTGTGTGTTACTGTCTCCTCGCCTTCACATCACATGATAGTTGTAAATGAATGTCACAGTCATGCCAGTGGTGTCCTTTATTGGACACCACTTGCATGATGGTGACATTCATTTCTAATATTCTATGAAAACATGTCTGGATGTGGGGAAATATTACTTTATCTGGAAACAGCTGAGAGTTGGCGACAGGAAGGGCATCTGACTGTAGAAAATCTGCCTCTAAAAGTTCTGTTTGACCCATAAGAGCATGGAAAAGCAAGCATTGAAAATGATGATTTTTATATACATATAATATATATAAATACAAGAGTTATACATGAGCTACTTCAAATTTCATGCTCAGATAATGTAGCCATTGGATGGACTTGTATAGCATACCCTGCATGATCCAGACTTCCCTTTCTGCTCTTCTTTTGCACATATGTTGACTTGCAAAGGCTCAAGAGGTCTTAGAGGGCCTGTGAAGGCAATGAGCTCTGGCCCTTCTTCCAGACCCACCAAGTAGTAAATAAATAAACTTAAAGGGATCATACTGTGAACAAAGATTTGTGTTTTCAGTTCATTCTTTACAGTTGTGAAATTTGCACTTGGTTAACTAGAAACCATCATTACATATAAAGAAAGTTTTAAATGAGAATATTGTGTGCTAATTGATTGTAAAGGTGCATTTTCTGTACATGCTGCATTAGAAATCCACACTGCTGATAGCTCACAGCCTTTTGTAGGGTTACATCCTCTAGAATCCTCCATTCATACTGCTGTTGGACCACCAACTAAATGCTTGGCTCAGCATTATTGTTGCTATTTAGCCCCAGGTCAACCTTATCAAGTAGAACTGTGATGATAGGGTTCCATCTGTCTTTTAATCATTCATTGCATATCTAGAAATACGTCACTACATTGTAGAAAGATAACTGGAGTGACATTCAAATCTGGTAAGATATTTTAGAAGCTTTACGTCTTTGTTTAGTGTTTTGCACAAATAAGCGTCTCTTTGCTAATTATTATGCTTACTGAACCTTATCAAATGGAGGGATTGATGACTATAGTACTTCAACAAAGACGATGTTTGCATATATTGAACCTCACTCATAACTGACAAGGTATATACCAACTGTACAAGTTTACATTTTGAAGGTTCTTAAAGAGGACCAAAAGACATAACCCTTCCATTAAAATTTTATGCTAAATTACATTCAAAACACCACTAGTGTGCAAGAAAAAAAAGACTACTGGTATGGACATGTGATATGTATGGATGAAGATGGCTGTATAAAGAAGTGCCAATCACTAAATGTGGATGGAACCTGCGGAATAGGAAGACATGGGATGAGTTAGTGAAGACTTATCTCAGCATCTTGACCCTCACAGAGATGGCAAAAGAAGCAGGATGACTGATTTTTGAGAAGACCCACCCAATTTGACAAAACTGAGTTTCCCTTCATCTAGTTTCTTTCCTCCTCAGGGCATCCACCACCTATCACCTCCCTTACTGTAATTTTTCCACTTTTTTTAATAACTAGAGCCACTTCACTTTGCTAACCCACTCTTCATCCAGTAATACTGTTCTCTCCACCCACACTTTCATTGATCACCCACCCTCACCGTACCACAAAATTAACTCCCATATCCCCACCATATATCTCACCCTCCTCATACACTATGCTTGCCTCTCTCTTCCCCTCTCCTGTTTATTGTATCATTCCTATTTTGCTGCTCTACACTATTAGAGCTCCCCACTCCCCACCCCACTGCTAAATTATTCCTATTACCCTTATGCTTTCATAGTCCATCCTTATACCTCATTGCCACTAATTTTATTGCATTCCAGCTGCACCCAATCACTCCCACTCTTTCTTCTAAAGTGTGAGTAGTTATGTAGTGCCTCTACAACAAGAAACTTGTTCAGCTCTGGCCCTTTTCTCTCATATGTTGCCTCTCTCTACTCTTCATCTCTTTGCATAAATTTGCCCCCTCAGGGGTTCATAGTCTTGCAAGCTGCATGGCAGCCTCACTAGTGCTGGTGGCATGAAAAAGCACCCTGTACATGCTGTAAAGCAGTTGACATTAGGAAGAGCATCCATCTATAGAAACCATGCCAAAGCAGACATTGGAGCATGATAGATTCCTTGGTCCCATTGAATCCTGTCAAATTGTCCAACCTATGCCAGCGTGAAACATGGACATACAGTGATGATGATAATTTATCATTTCTTAGATTTATATTATGCTTTCTTTCCACTGTCAAGGGACTCCAAAACTATTCAGCTTGCTCTCACTTTTCATCTTTACAGTGAAACTGAACATACTTTATTTTCAGGGAGAAAATGGGAGAAGAGATTGATGTGAAATAGTTGTTTCTCGCATGGGCACAAAGCCTGAAATTTGTAGAGGTGATTTAATACATAGACCCCATTACTTGATTGATACTTAATTTTAACCACCCTAAAAGGATGAAAGACAAAGTTTATCTCAGTGGGAATTGAACTCAGAAAGTAATGACCCATAACTAAACTGCCTTGAGACTTTTTCTTTTTTTTTGCACTAACAGTTCTGCCTACAATGTGCTGTTTGTCTAGTTCCAGGTCACCCCAAAAGAATGAAAGACAAAGCTGACTTTGGTAGGATTTGAACTTAGAAAGTAATGCCTTGAGATATTTCATTTGCTCACAAAGTACTTGTGTCTAATCCCAGAGCAGTCCTGATTGAGCTGACTTATGATCAAAGGTGATCCAATCAAACTCATTCTGTCTTCTTGTGTATAAGGAACCTTCAATGCCCAGTGTGCCCTTTAAGATGATTGGTTGTGATTTAAGGAAGTTTTAGTTTCTATTTTTTAACGTGTCATGTGATCATGTCAAGGGTTCTTTGTTGGTTTATGTCAAGTCAATACTGTTTGTGTTGTACTTGGGTAACCAAAACAAAAAAAAAAAAGAAGAGAAAGAATGTTGATTGAAAGCGATTGTTTTAAACTAAAAACAGTATTGTTGGTAGTCTATTTATTGACACATTGTAATTTGGTGGTGATAGTAATAATAAATATAATAATGGTTTCTTAGATTTTTAAACGTGTAATTAGTCCTTGTGTTTTTTTACTCTGCTTGTTTTATGTTATTACAAACTTCTCTTGTACATAAATAGGACAATTTATTCATGTGGGTTTAGAAATAACAACAGTTATCAGTACCATTACCAACATTCCCACCATGTTTCTGTTTTTAAGTTTTGTTGATTCATTTCTCCCTGTTGTGTACTTGTTGGATATGTCCTTACTATCATTTAATCTCCAGTTATCTCTGTCCTTTTTTAATTCTCTTTTTTTTTTATTATTATCAAATCTATCACCCCCACCACTCCATCGGCACACATATTTGTGCTTAGTCATGAGACCTCTTAATTACTGTTGTTGTTACAGAAGAAAGATGGACTTTACTTAAAGCATTTTTTTACAAATTCCTATTTGTGAGTATTGGTTGAATGATTCTGTCAATTTGGATGTTTATATGCAGATAAACACAGCGCCCAGATCCTCAAAGAAAAATAATGTTCATTATTAATTGTTAAGAGTTCACCAGAAGCAGTGTCTAGTTTTGATTACGCCCAGCGTCGCCTTTCTGGCACTTGTGCCTGTGGCATGTGTAAGGACTTTCGAGCAGGATCGTTGCCAGTGCCCCTGGACTGGCTCTTGTGCGGGTGGCACATAAAATACACCATTTTGAGCGTGGCCGTTGCCAGTACCTTCATGCCGGTGGCACGTAAAAGCACCCACTACACTCTTGGAGTGGTTGGCGTTAGGAAGGGCATCCAGCTGTAGAAACTCTGCCAAATCAGATTGGAGCCTGGTGTTGCCATCTGGTTTCACCAGTCCTCAGTCAAATCGTCCAACCCATGCTAGCATGGAAAGCGGATGTTAAACGACGATAATGATGATGATGATGAAACTGAAATAATTGTTCACCTCAATAACCACTCTATCACAGATGATATTCTCAATATTTAGTCCCAGTTTCATAAAATGCTACCCAAGTCATAGACATTTCAATATCATACTGAGACCACAAAATATCACTACAACAGATTTGAAATTGAGATCTATAAATTGGTAGACTATTCAATAATCCTCTTGTTCGTTCCATCTTTACAGAGTGTGCTGTTGTGGTATGTTATAGGTTTCCAAAGTATGCATTAGATTAATGTGCATCTATGATGGTATGTTGTGCATTATTCGTTTAAGCCTGCAGTTCAGTAGAATAAAAACATATTCAGCTCTATTTGATCTGCTGGTTAAGCTAATGTGGGAGCCCTATATGGTCACACAGCCTTCCAGAAATAGCAACTATATCTCTCTCAAATCTGAAAAAAATGTGGATGGACATATTGGATAATGTAATCCTAGAAAGGTAATGTTTGTTGCTACTTTAACATGGCTGTTCCATACGGAACGACGTTACTACGATTTTTTAACCCCCAGGAGAACATCTCCAGTTGGTTAACAACACAACCTGTGTCTGATATGTTGCATGCAAGGGAGTGAACCTCTAGTCAAAAATATACAAAAACAGGGAGATGGTCACAGCAAGAACACCTTTGATTATAAGTTTTCACAATCAGAACTGACTTAGACTTCAGCAAGTAGCTGCCATGCACCATGATTGACTTAACCAACCAAATATATCCTTCCACCTATGACTATAACTTCACATTGTTGTGTGAAATCTATATTATTTATTTATAAAATGCTACTACTACTTTTAGCATAACTATTAATGGCTATGGATGTAGGCTTTGTCGAGTAATTAAGGAGTTTGCTTTGCAATCATGAGGTCCTGGACTCAATCACACTGCTTGGCATCTTGGATTGGTGTTTTTTCTGACCAGAACCTTGGGTTGATTGAAATCTTGTAAGTGGATTTGTGTGATAAGGATTACATTAAAGGTACATGTGCCTGTGGAATACACAGCCATTTGCATGTTAAAAATAATGAGTGAACAGTTCAGTTAATCAAACCACTGACTCCTGATCATTGAAACCAATAAAAGACCCATCATCATCATTACCACTAATAAATTATTGTCTTATTTCATTTCAGATTTAGAAAAGCAAGATTGTAGGCTGACATGAGTTCTGATTGCCACGCACTTGTGGTGAAAGAAGGTTATCTATGGAAACGCGGTAAGCATGACTTTTATTAGCTCTACTTTTATTTACCTTGTTTTACTGAGGCCATGCCAGGCGGGGAATACTGCCTTCAAAGATATAATTGATTATATCTACTCCTCTACTTTTATCAACCTCAGAATGGAACAATGAAAGTTAGCCTTAATCTAAAAAGGATTTGAATTCAGGACATGAAGGGATGTAAGCAAATAACATAAGTTTTGCCTGACACTCTACCAATTATATTTTTGATTTGTTCTTATATATTGCCTGTTGCTTACAGGGGCACGGTTGGTGGGAGTCAAGCATTACAGGACACTACCCATGGCTGTTAATAGTAGTGGTTATATAGAGATGGAATGGACCAGCTTGCATATTTTGAGTTACTTTGAGAACAAATCCACTGAGAGCATTTTTATGCATGTATGCACAGTGTACTTAATTCTGTATACAAACTTGTTACCTGTTCAAATATACTTAAGGCATATTTGAAACCATAAGAAAGCTTTTCACTGTATTTTTTCATGGAGAAAATTTGTTGCTGTAGTCAAGTAGGTGTAAACACACCAATTCAGTTTGAATCACCTGCTAACCAGGCTTATGGATGCATGAATTTTGGAGTGCTTATCTCCTCTTCAGCATCAGACACCAGAAAGAGAAAGACTATGAACTTAAAAGAGATAGATTATCTCTTATTATAATTCCTGCCATTGTATTGTAATTTGTTGCACTAATCAGGAGCTCACAGTAAATAAAACATAGAATAGGAGTGCTAACCTCTGATGAATATAAATACAAACTTGTTGCCAGTTCAAATATTCTTGGGACATATTCAGACCCATAAAAAAGCCGTTCACTGTATTTTGTCGTGGAGAAAATTTCTCGCTGTACGCAAATAGGCATAAACACACTAAATCAGTTCAAAACGCTCTCTAACCTGACTGATGAATGCATGTATTTCAGAAGAAAACCTTATTGGGAATTGGTGCCAGATCATTTACAGAATTACACATGCAGGATTAGTGTTCTATCCAAGCAGGACTATTTCTTGACTGTTTGACTCCATGAAGCCAAAACTGGACCCTGGTCCTTAAGAAAACTACCTTCTTCTGATTGATGCTATATATAGTTGTGGTTGTGGCAACTCATGGAACTGTGAAGTAAGGTCATTGTCGATAATTTTCTTACCTATGTGGCTTCTAAGATAAGAAAAACAAAACTAGACAATTGAGATTGTAGTGCAAATAATCCATAATTTGAAACTGACTTGTTGCTATTTGGTAAGTGATAGTAGTAGTTTTGTTGGTCTTTTAAAATGGAAGAATTACATGTAAGTTTTAGTGTTGGACTTGAGAGTATTTTATTGGTGTGGTGAATAAGTAAATTTTTCCACAATTCAGAAGTATCCATTTATGGGACTGTTGCTTAATGCTTAACTCTCATTTTGTAAGCTATAATCTGATGTAAGATATACCTGTCTTTGAATGGGATGCTGACATTTCAAAAGAAACACTTCCTAAAAGACATTACCCTTGTTCTCACAGTTTTTCTGTAAGACATTCATTTTTTACCATTATTTAACCCTTTCGTTACCAACCCAGCTGAAACCGGCTCTGGCTCTGAGTACAAATGTCTTGTTTTCATAAATTTTGAATTAAAATCTTCCACCAAACCTTAGTCACAATTTATGTTCCTAACACCAGCTTAATGATAACTAAGTTATTTTACTAAATTCTTCGTTATATTTAACCCTTTAGCATTTAAACTGGCCATATCCAGCCAGCAGTATTCTGCCTATTCTATGTTCAAACTGGCCAAATCTGGTCTCTCACACCAACCCTACAATATCGTTTTAAAAATTAACAGCTACCTCATCTAAATCTCATACCTACGAGATAATGTATGATTAGTTCAAAATAATGTGGATAAAAAAGCATTAATTATGGCAGAATAATGTGAACACTAAAGGGTTAAAGTAATTGAAAGAAACAGAGCATCTGAAAATAAATACAGTAACGAAAGGGTTAAAACCTTCCTGTTCTTTTTGTGCCACCAATTATCTCTCCCCAACCTCTGAGCTACATCTTAGAACTGTCATACCTCATCTTTAACACCCTCTCATATCTGCTATCATTTTTATCTCTATCACATCTGCTATTGTTGCTCCTAATCTTTATCTGCCACTTACTATAACCTCCTCTACATACCTCTGATACTCTTCTCTGTCACTGTACGTATCTCTCTTTCGCTCACCTCATCTGCCTCTATTTTCTAACCTATCTATAGGTTTATTCTATTGCTGTTCACCACCACCACCACCTCCTTCTTGAACAACTGCTATTCTTTCACTTCCAGCCTTGTTCATCATTTGCTACATTCACTTCTACACCTATGTCTAACCATCTGTCACACTCCTCTCACACTCTTATGAACTTATCCACCCACACTTCCTGATCCTTTGTTTGTATACTTACCTTTCTATACCTTGAAACCTCATTGTCACCATCTGTGTAGTCTTTCCAACTACTCCCACTAACCCTTACATAATGTGGGATAGCCATGTCCCACTTTAGTCTTGCAACACCTGGCATAAAGCCACGTCTCTCTTTACTACAGCTCTACTCAGTTGAAGAGTCATTTTCTTTGTCATGTGAGCTGCTTAGTGACCTCACTAGTGCTGGTGTCATGTAAATAGCACCCAGTACACTGTAAAGTGGTTGGCATTAGGAAGGGCATCCAGCATGTCAAAGCAGACGTTGGAGCTTGATAGTCTTCCAGCTAACTGGATGCTGCCAAACTATCCAATACTTATCAGCATAGAAGATGGCTGTTAACTGATGATGATGATGACGACGATGATGGTGATGTCTGTACAGTTCAAGTTATACTCTATATTCAAACTTCTAAAAGGTGGTGTCTGTACATATATAGATTCTGCTCTCCACCATTCACCTTCTCTCACCTGGATATCAGCAATGACAACTTTCAGCTACTCTGCTTCATAGTCTCTCTCTTTTCCACCTTTCTAAATACATCTGTTGCCTCTACCATTCTCTGAACTTCTCCAGCTGTCAATAATTCCTTGATCCCCTATTACTTTCTACACTCTTCTCTGTAGTCATCATCTTTAACTCTTGGCATACATAATCACATCATATTGATGCAGAAACAAAATGATATACAACCAGAAATTTTTACATCAATTATCTTTGCAAAACTCTTCTGTGTCTCGCTACAGCTGCCTACCGCAATCATTGGAAACACTATATTGTCCCATTCCCAACAAGGGCAACACCTCTGACCCTACCAGTTATTGACTATTGCTTTCACTTCCATTATCTCAAACATGATTGAGAGTTCTTAACAACCACATTCTTCAACAGTTTGAATCCCACTCCATATTTAAAAACCATCAGTACAGCTTTCAGAAAATCAAATCTACTGGAGACTTCTCCTTTTGTGCCACTCACAAGTGGATTTGCTCAAAATTTTCAAGCTCTAACCATTTCTCTGTATAGAGGCTCACTCGGGGATTCATCTCTGTAATGTAGTAAAAAGAAAGTGTAAAGCGTTTCAGGATGATGTTGAAGTTTAATTCTAGATCAACCATGATTAAACTAATCAAAGACATTCTTACCTTGATCATTGCCTTTTTGTTTTAGAGGCACTGAGGATTATATTTTGTAATGTGTCCTTCCCTTTTTAAGATAGTAGGGTGTGATTTAAGGGAGATCTTAAAACTTAACTGTCCCAAGCCACCTGTTTTCACAATACTTCAGTGTCCCTTTGTGGTCCCCCTAAAATCACTTTGCAGACCCCTGGGGGACCATGGACCCCAGTTTAAGAACCACTGTTTTAAGCCTTTGATGATATTGAATTCTTAAAATGAAAATTCTGTTGTTTCATTTCATTGCAGGAGAACATATTAAAAATTGGAGGAAACGATATTTCCTTCTACGGAAAAATGGTGCCTTCTTCGGTTTTCGGGCGAAACCTGAGAATGACGCCACAGAACCTCTTAATAATTTCACAGTTAAGGGTAAGCTTCTCTTTCACTTTTTCTTCGTTTTTTTTTTTTTTGTTTTTTGGTCTTTTAATGTTGTAGGATTTTTCAATTATTTTAATAAAAATCTGTAGGATTTTTCTTTTGTGAGATTCTTGATGTAAAATCATGTTGAAACACATTGTATGTTGGGAGAGTCATTTTTCCAATAAATATACATGCAAGCTAATTCTACTGTACCTTTTATCATTATTATTATTTGTATTATTATGATGATAATGATGATCAATCAACTACTCAACTGTTTGATTGACCACTTGGTTAATCAATGAATTGCTTTGTCAGAGGCCTTTTGTTGTTATTCTCTTTACTCCAGGTCTCTCCTGCTGTTTTCAAAATTTTCTTCATTTAAGTTACCTTTTGTCTTTTGCTTAGTTTACTCACAGAAATAGTTTAACCTCAGTGCAGCAGCATTGGGTAAACTGACTTATGAGCAATACTGTTCCAGCCTTGACCATCATGTCTATTTCCCAATGTACACTGAATGCAGTGTGGAGACACACGGAGCGCAGTGGTTTGTGTGCTGAGCTGACAATTGTTAGGTCATAGGTTCAGTTCTCAGATGAGGCAGCATCGTGTTCTTGAGCAAGTCACTCATTTTCACATTACTCCTGTCCACTCAGTTGAAAATGGGTAGCAATGTGAGTCACTTAAAAGCTATAAAAACTGGGGTTAACTCTGGCCTAGCATGCCTATTGATACTCAATATAAGCCTGTATTATTCAATGTGTCCTTTTCTAAGGTTGTAGGATATATATATATATATCTTTTATCTTTTACTTGTTTCAGACATTAGACTGCGACCGATCTAGGGCACAGTGCTGAAGAATTTTTAGTTGAATGTATTGGCCCCAGTATTTATTTATTTTAAAGACTGGTACTTATTCTATTGGTCACTTTTGCCAAACCACTATGTTACGAAGACATTCACCCACCAGCACCAACTGTCAAGCAGTGTGTGGAGATGGGGGACAAACACATACAAAGACACACACACACATATATACAAGTTTCTTTCAGTTTCCATCTACTAAATCCACTCACAAGGCTTTGATCAGTCTGAGACTATATAGTAGAAGACATTTGTCCAAGATGCTACACAAGGGGACAACCTGGAACCATGTGGTTGGGAAGCAAGCTTCTTACCATACAGTTTCTCTCTTGTTCAGGTATCATCATCATCATCGTTTAACGCCCGCTTTCCATGGGTTCGACGATTTGACTGAGGACTGGCGAACCAGATGGCTACACCAGGCTCCAATCTGATTTGGCAGTGTTTCTACAGCTGGATGCCCTTCCTAACGCCAACCACTCCATGAGTGTAGTGGGTGCTTTTATGTGCTGCCGGCACGAAGGCCAGTCTGGCGGTACTGGCAATGGCCGCGCTCAGAATGGTGCATTTTATGTGTCACCTGCACAGGAGCCAGTCCAGCAGCACCGGCAATGACCTTGCTTGAATGTTCCTCCACGTGCCACTGGCCCAAGTGCCAGTAAGGCGACGCCGGCAACAATCACGTCCAAATGGTGCCATCCACGTGCCACCGGCACGGAAGCCAGACAGCTGCTCTGGCAACAATCACGCTCAGATGACGCTCCACCGGCACAGGTGCCATCACAACTTCGCCCTCACTTGCCTCAACAGGTCTTCACAAGCGGAGTCCAGCGTCCAATGAATGAAAGGCACGTATCAATAGCAAAAACTCGGAATACAAAGAAAGGTCTGCATGTTGCATGGCATTTTCTCCGATGCTGTATGATAATTCTGCTATCCACCTCCTGGCTTTTGGGTAGTCCCATTGCACAGTACCTTGTTGAAGTATCATGTACTGTAGCCTCAGGTCATCCAAGGCTTGTAAATGGAGTTAGGTTGATGGAAACTCTGCTGAAGTCTGCTGATTTGGTCGTACTTGACTTTGAGTTGGTAAGTTTGATCTGTCAACTGGTTTTAACCCCACCTTTTGTCAGGTGGTTGTGTTGAGCTGGAGAGTGGGTGATAGACTTGATCCTAACAGATTACTGGTACTTCTTTTGGTTAACCAGCCCAGATACATAGAAGATGGGTGTAATATGAAGTGGGAAATATTCTGTGGGTATATCAAAAATATTTGTTCAGTCAAGTCCACAAACTATTCTTGTGTTGGAATACTGTCCTTCTCAGTTATATTGTCTTCTAGTCAGATAGTTGTGCCCTGTTACTTTTTGTGATCAGAAGTCTTCATCAATCAGTGACTGAAACCAGCTGTATTTTAGCACCATTTTTGGTTGATCATATCTACTGGAAGAATTCATCTCTGATAACTGATGAACTACTGCTTATTAGTTTTATCACAAAAACTTTCAACTCTGACTCATCAATTCATGGCAGCACCTACTCTGACTCCTCTGTTTGTAATTAGACTAATCAATAGATTTCTTATAATGAAGCACTCAGCATATATGACCATTATGAATCACCAGGCTACCCTAACCTGTTAATATTTGGATTCAAAGAATATAGTTATGTCATTGTGGTTAATACATGTATATATATACATACAGTATTTATTAATTCTGATGCATGCTTCAAATTTTAGGGGAGGGCGTCATGTATTTGATTAAATAATTCATTGATATTTATTTATTTTATTGACCTTTGAGAGATGAAAGACATTTTTGACTCTGCATAATTTTAATTTAGCAGTAGGTGGACACAAATGAAATACCAAATCACATTTAGTTTTGTCTTTTACATTTTCCAGTCATGGACTGTGGCCATGCTGGGGTACTTCCTTGAAGAGTTTTAGTCAAATGAATTGACCCCAGTACTTATTTTTTAAAGCCTGGTATTTATTCTGTCGGTTTCTTGCTGAAATGCTAAGTTACAGGGGTGTAATCAAACCAACACTTATTGTCAAGAAGTGTTAAGGGAACAGACACGCTCACACAAGGTACACACACACACATCTATATGATGGTATTCTTTCAGTTTCTGTCTAACTTATCCATTCATAAAACTGTGATTGGTCCAGGGCTATAGTAGAAGACAATGCCTAAGATGTCACACAGTGGGCTGAACCCAGAACTGTGTGGTTAGAATGCAAACTTCTTACTACACAGCCATAAATATTGATAGTGGTTTTTAACTTGAATGACTCAGACCTTGATGCCTGTCCACCTCAAACCAGCATGGAAAGTAGATGTAAAATGATGAAGAATTTCAGGATGATAGTGGTGAAGGCCACATATTTGGTGGAAGGGTGTAGTTGATTTAATCAGCCTGACTAGCTCTTACTCCATTGACTTTGGAGATGTGAAAGCTGAAGTTGAACTTAGAATGCAAGCAATTATAGCTAAGTATCACATGCTTTTAATCTGGTGCTCTACTGTTCATACCACATTACTATTTTAATCATAACAATTGCTAATGTAGGTACAAGGCTGCAAACTTGGGAGGATGGGTTTCCATTTAATTGATCCCCTGTGCTGCACTGGTATCTATTTTATCAACTCCAGAAAGACAACAGGCAAAATCATGATTAACCAAGGTATACTGATCCCTCTGTGCAAATGTGTTGGCAACAGATGGACCACATGACCAGTGGAACTTCTATATTAAGTCACTTCTATATTAAGCGAATGAACAGATGCTCCAATTTGGTGAGATGAAAATTTGGGTAAGACATAACGTGAGCTTCAGAAGGTAATATACAAGGGAAACAATGTGTATATTCACCACTTCTGCTTGACTTTTCACGAGTAGCTTCCTCTCCACCCATTTCTGAATCAGACTGGCCACCCTGCTTGTAGCTTTACTCTACATCCAGTCCATCTGAAGGTTCAGATTATGGTAACATCCAAGAATAACTTATCTTACATAATTTGGGCTTTGATTCTAGTTTAGTTTTGGATGCGGTTGATTAAATCAGCCATAGTACTTAATTGCTTTGTAAACCTTGAGGGTTGGCGACAGAAAAGGCATCTGGTTGTAGATAATCCACCTCAGTAAACTCATCGAACCCATGAATGATGATGAGGAGGAGGATGAAAGGCAAAGCTGATGTCAGCGGGATTCGTATGGCATTTTGTCCAGTACTTTACCAATTCTACCATTGTCTTATGCTATAACAATGATGACAGTTATTACAAGGCTTATTTATTGTTGTATCTTCATCATCATTACTATTACTCTTATTATAGATGCAGTTATAACTATGTGGTTGGAAAGTTTGCTTTCTACTATAGCCCCAGGCCAAAGCCTTGAGTGGATTTGGTAGATGGAAACTGAAGAATCTCTCAGTGTGTGTGTGTGTTTATCTTTTACTTGTTTCAATCATTGGACTGAAGCCATGTTGGGGTACTGCCTTAAAGGGTTCTTAGTCAAATGAATTGACCCCAGTACTTTTTTTTTTTTTTATTAAATCCTGGTACTTATTCTATTGGTCTATGCCAAACTGCTAAGTTGTAGGGACATAACAAACCATCACTAGTTGTTAAGCAGTAGCTGAAGACAAACAACATAGAAACACATACACATGTATAAAATATACATGTATGTTTGTTTTCCTATGTTCATCAGTTTGTAAACAATGGCTTCCTACTGGTGTCATTATCTTGCAGTCCACCACGAAAGGATAATCTGGTCTTCCTGACATGTCTTGACATGTGTGATCTTTGTAAACAAAAGGCTCCTTAAACAATGTTGTTTGTTTCCAGTTTTCCACACAGAATATGTCCAAGCTGTTAGCTGTTCAGTAGACTGGGAGATCATTACCTCACTCGGGAACAAGTGGGGTCTGGCAACACGAAGGGCAATTTCGTCATAGGAAATCTCTGCCTCAGCATACTCTCATTTGATCAATATAAGCATGGAACAGTAGACATTAATACATTGATAGTGATGATAATGAGGAAATTATAATTATAGCTATAGTTTCAAACATAGTTGTAAAGCCTTTTTCAAACTTAGAGGTTCATTAAGCCAAGACAGCCTATCTCAGTTTCTATAGTGCTTAGATTAAACTGAGAGTAAAGACCTCCTTCCTGGATGGAGTGCTATTCCATCCCAAGGTTAAACCCACTTCCTGACCCGAGCTGCTGTTGATACTCATTTACAACTGAGTTGACTGGAGCAATGTGAAATTAAGTGCCTTGTTCAAAGACACAATACACCACCTGGTCCAGGAATTGAACCCATGGCTTAAAGATTGTCAGCATAACACACAAACCACCAGGCCATGTGCCTTCGCAAACTTTGAAGTAGGGACACAGTTTCTTTTGATCTCGTTATATTAAGGATTATTTATCTTATTGACTCAGAAAAGATTGAAAATATACTGATTTCCATTCAAGTTTAGTATCTGGATTCAAGAATACTATCTATTTAGTGCACTGCTTGACTGAACTGTGAATTCATTACAGTATCTCACTTGACAGTGGTAGTAGTGGTGGTAAAGATGAGGACAATAGTACAACAACGACAAAACATTGGCATTTAACAGTTGCATAGAATAGAAGCCAAGAACAATGATAATTGTAAGATGTATGTCACAGAAAGTGTGAACATGTATGTGCATGTATTGTGTATGTATATGCTTACATCTGTGTGTGTACATGCATGCATGTGCATGTTTGTGTGCATGCATGAGTGTGTTTAACACAGTGACCTACTACATGAACACGTCTTGAATGTGTGTCATGTTAGGAATATTTTGTAAGGGTGATTTTCTAAACTTGTAATGATTATCAAGAGAACAACTTGGCAAAAGATAGGGGAGAATAGTAAGATGTAAGGGGAGAAAGTGTGCAAAATAAGGGCCACACTTATAGATGATGTTTAGTCTACATATGTTTGAGTGGGGTCTGTGGTATATTTAACCCCCAATTTAGTCCTGAAGAAGCAGATTAGGATCAAATGTGTTCCAGTCATGACCATCTCATCATTTTGTACACTAGGGACTACATTCATTGGCTATTCTATCTTGCTTTATTTAAGACTATAGGGGTTATTTGAGAAAAATTTGGTTGTTGTCTGTAGCATGTAGAGGATTTCAATAGCTTTGAGTGACATATACTCACCTTCTTGTACTTTGAGGGTATGCTCTGGCATCCTATCACCACCATCGTTATCTCCCTTTCAGTTACTCCCACCCACCCTCAGTGTAGGGTGGCCATATATTACCTCTATAAGAAGACAGCTGGGCTTGTCTCTCTATCATACTTTAGCCTTCAATGTTGGCATAAAGCTACCCTCCTCCCATCTGAAATACATCCTCACTCACTTAATCAAGGGTACTTTTTTCCTTTCTTTTCCTTGTCTTGCAAGTTATTTGGTGATTTCACAATAGCCAATGTCACAAAAAAATGCACCCAGTACATACTGTAAAGTGCTTTGCATTAAGAAGGACACCAGTTATAGAAACCACTCCAAAGCTGATATTGAGATCTGATGCAGCTTCGTAGCTCAAAATGTCCAACTGATGCCAGCATGGAAAATGGACACTAAATGGTGATGATATTTTGTTAAAAATTTTAACCCTATTAGCCTGAGAGGGAGGAGGCAATTGGTGTTTATCTTAGCTTCTCATTGAGGACATATGAAATTTAAACAAACTGAGACTGACTGTAAAATTATTAAACAAAAACACCTAAAAGATTGAGGTTATTTTCTGGAATTGGTTACCTGTTCATTTAATACTAGTATTGCATCATCACTATGATCAGCTGGAAAATGTTTCCTCATTTGAGACACATTATTATCACCTTCTACAAGGCGGTGAACTGGCAGAAACGTTAGCATGCCAGGCGAAATGCTTAACGGTATTTCGTCATTATGTTCTGAGTTCAAATTCCGCTGAGGTTAACTTTGCCTTTCATCCTTTCGGGGGTCAATAAATTAAGTACCAGTTGCGTACTGGGTTGAATCTAATCGACTGGCCCCCTTCACCAAAATTTCAGGCCTTGTGCCTAGAGTAGAAAAGATTATTACCTTCTGCTTTAAACTTTTCATCTTCAATTGATTTCTATTTATCATCTAGATCTATTTGATCAAATAATACTCAACATTATGCTGTCTCTGAGCAGACATTTATAAACAATGTAATCTGCACTGCTGACCTGTCTTTTTTTTCTGATAGACCAATGTTTTTTTTCTTAATTTGACCAGATTTTAATAGGGTTTGTCAATTCCCACTGTATTTTGGATTCAACAAAGTATAAAGATTGATAATTTCAGTAAACCAGGAATATGGCCTGAAAAGGTTAATGTTCCGAGGTCCATTGTACCATCAGTGTTTCAAGATATTCACAGTCTAAAATTCTAAGTTCTTGAGGAAATATTTTTTAACTGATAGTGCAGATGGAAAAAATTATTGAAACTAATAATAATAATAATAATCCTCTCTACTAAAGGCACAAGGCCTGAAAATTTGTGGAAAGAGGACTAGTCAATTACACTGACACCAGTGTTTCACTGGTACTTAATTTATCAACCCCAAAAGGATGAAGGGCAAAGTCAACCCCTGCCGAATTTGAATTCATAATGTAAAGACAGACAAAATGATGTTAAGCATTTTGCCCAGTGTGCTAACGATTCTGCCAGCTAGCTGCCCTACTGCTGCTGCTAATAATAATAATAATAATAATAATAATAATAATAATAATCATCCTTTCTACTAAAGGCACACGGCCTGAAATTTTGTGGGAGGGGACTAGTCATATTACATCGACCCCCAGTGTTTCACTGGTACTTAATTTATCAACCTTGAAAGGATGAAAGGCAAAGTGGACCTCAATGGCATTTGAGCTCAGAACATAAAAACGGATGAAATGTTGCCAAACATTTTACCCGGTATGCAATAATAATAATAATAACAATAATAATCCTTTCTACAAATGGTACAAGGCTTGAAATTTAGTGGGAGTGAACTAGTCAATTACAATGACTCCAGTATTTCACTGGTACTTAATTTATTGACCCTGAAAGGATGAAGGGCAAAGTTGACCTTGGAGGAATTTGAACTCAGAATGCAGTGACAGGTGAAATACCGCTAAGCATTTCATCCAGCATGCTAACGATTCTGCCTGGTCGCCACCTTAATAATAATAATCCTTTCTATTATAGGCACATGGCCTGAAATTTTAAGGGAGGGAGCCAGTCAATGAGATCAACTGCAGTACGCAGCTGGTACTTAATTTATCGATCCCAAAAAAGTGAAAGGCAAAGTCAATCTTGGCAGAATTTGGACTCAGAACGTAAAGACAGATGAAATGCCACTAAGCATTTTGTCCAGCGTGCTAATGATTCTGTCAGCTTGCCGCCTTTAATAATGATAATAGAATACAAAACAATAGTAGAATCATTTTTGGTAGCAAACATGACTCAAAATTTCAACAACACCACATCCTAGAAAAACAGACTGAAACCTAATGCTAACAACCTGACCACATCCTGATTGCAAACAGCAACCTGACGCCAATTGTCAGAAAAATTTAAGTCTGGAAACCTAAACCAATGAGAAACAGAAACAAAACAGTCCTATGGCATCCCTTTCTTTCTCTCCTTGTATTGAAAATTAAAAATAGAAATAAAAATATGGAAAAAGCAATTTTAGTAGCAACACCAACTGCCTGTGTAATTATTTTCATTCAGATTATAATGTGGAGTATGTCTTGAATGTTAACCTTACACTGGACCTTAGAAGATTATTATTACAAATGGAACAACAACAAAGTATTCCGAAGAACAATACTTGGAGGAAATATTTGTAAACAAAATGAAAATAAAATGTTGTCATGTTTTCAATAAGTAAAAAAAAAGAATATTCAATCACTTATTTAAATATGTATGTTATGTATACATAAATATGCATGCACACACACACACACACACACACACACACACACACACACACACACACACACACACACACACACAAGGAGTTATGAAGTTAGGTACATGGATATAAGTTGTTAAGCAGCAGGAGTACTGTATAATTGATGTTTGTGTCATTGTCCTGAAACACCAATTGCAAATCCTATTTGTGTCACTTCAAGGGATGGGCTTCAGACATTCCTTTTGTATCATCATCATATTATGTCCATTTTTTCCTTGCTTGCATGCATTTGACAGAATCTTTCCAGCACATTGCCCCACTACTTATCACTTTTTTTTTTGTCATTTCTTTTGTGAGGTCCAGCCACCTGAGATTAGCTTTCTCATTTCTTCCTATGTTTTCATTGGTCTTCCTTTTCCATAGGTTCCTTCTAATTGGATCATTTGCCACCTTTTAAAACTTCCATGTGCTTTACAGTGCCCATGTCTGTATGAGCTTGGTCTTGCCTCTCACACACTACAACTAATTCCTTGGATACTCAGGTTATCTTTCAGCTTATTTGTGCTTTCATCATTCATGTGGACTGATATTATGCATCCAGTGGAGCCTACTTCCTCATTTCAATGCAGCCTTTACACATCTTCCATTCTTTAGGTTACCTCAGTAAAAAAGCTGTCAACTACTTCTAGAAAACTTTAGAAAGAATTTATTTTGTGAATGGTCTTGCTACAACTATTCCTGTGCATCAGCTACAAAGTTCTAACTTGTGTTCTGCACAGCCTGTAAGAACAGTTCTTCTTACAGGTTTCCACTCACTTTCCATCTCTCAAATTTCACTCACAAGGCTTTGGTGTATCTGAAGCTATTTTAGATGACACCTGTCCAAGGTCTCATTGAATGCAATACCAGGCACTTATGAAGCAAATTTTTTAACCACACATTTCATGTCTGTGGCCATGCTTTCAAATTACTTGTGAATACAAAATATCTTTCATTGGTGAAGTTTTAGGGAAATTAAATAACACTAACATATTCAGTAACAATAATAGATTTAATTTATCCTTGACAATTTTTAGTTTTACCAGTTTTGAATATATTGCTCCTGTTTAAAACATCTTACCTACTTGACAATTGCATTTCTAGCTCTGTTATGAAGGAAGCTTTACTTTTTGGATTCCCGTTTTTGTGCGCAACAATGTTGTTAAGCCTCCATTAACAGCACCGTATGCAGGTCCTTTCCATTTTCTTTCATGCACAAATAAATTTTTCACTATAGACCTTAATGGTTGTAAAGGCACTATATCACTGGATAGACAAAAAAAGGCCTTCATAGAGAAAACTGTCCCTGTTCCCACGGCTGACGACACACAGCATTAAAAACACACACTTACCTTCACATTCCATGACTACCTTTGGGATTGATCAGATACTGGACAAGGATGCTGGATTATTTTTCCAGTTTTTTCACTTAATTTTTGAGAGCAGTCAGGTTCACTTTTAGTATTCTTGTTTGTGAGAGCAGTCAAGTTTATTTCAGGTATTCTCATTTTAAAAATCATCCCTGGCTAATCGTTGAGAGGACATTGGTGCTGCCTTGGTGGAGTTTTGCGCTCTCAGAGTGCTCTTGTTATTGTTGTTGTTATTATTATTGTTATTATTATTATTATTATTATTATTATTATTATTATTATTATTATTATAAAATGGCTTCTTAGTGTCAAAATCCTGTCTAATTGTTTCTGTTGACTTTTCTTCTTGAAGGATGTCAGTTGATGAAGCAGGATAAACCTCGGCCCAATACATTTATTATCAGAGGACTACAATGGACAACAGTCGTAGAACGCATGTTCTGTGTCGACAGCCCAGAAGAAAGGTAAGATTGGATCATTTCATTCATGTTATTAATGCAACTCTTAGCCTGTGTGTGTGTCCCTATCCATCAAACTCCAAAACTAAAAAAAATGGATATGAAATCTGTGATTTCATTATCTGTCATGAAATCACTTGATGGCTGTGAAGTCAATATATTGAATGTCTCACTATATAATCATTAGTTCATAGCTTGAAGAAGACATTGAGCTGTATCTCTTTGACAGTTGACTCCATTTTGACACATTCGAATTAGTAATTTTGTTGGCTCATTACAAGCTCCATTATATCACATTTGAATGATTAAAGGTAGAAAGTCTACCCTGCTATAAAAACTTCAACTCCAATACCATATAAGTATTTAGATATGCCACAAAACTAGCTTTGCAAAAAAAAAAAAAAAAAAAA
>NC_068991.1:18151125-18163295 GCF_001194135.2 Octopus bimaculoides | reverse complement strand
TATATATATATATATATATATATATATATATATATATATATTTATAAGCATGGCTAGGTGGTTAAGAATTTCACTTTCTAAGCCATGTGGTTCTGAATTTAATCCCATTGGGCCGAAGATCTTTTGCTATGAGTGTGAGTTAATCAATGCTTTGTAGGTAGAATTTGGTTGCTGGAAAAACTGTATGGAAGTTCATAGCTTGTATATATATATATGTATGTAATACAAATAATAAATGAGTATATGCATATATACGTACATGTATGTACATACCTACATCTACCTGTATATATAGATGCATATCTGGGTACAGGACATTGAAAACAAAACATAGACAAATGATAAACAGAGTACAGAAAACACACAGGCCACAGAGAGAATATTTCCTTCGTATGTATGTATGTATGTATGTGTATAATTTTTGTGGGTGTATATATTGGTAAAGGATGTAAACATGGGGCAAGAACACCGAAAAACCAGTGTTCTTCAAAGTCTCTTGCAACATTTGTTTTGCAATAAGTTACAGACACTCCCTTATAAAATAAAACAGTATATGCTGTTGACATCATAAGAATTTATGAACTTAAGGGGACATGAATTCTGTTTTGGAATATTAGATCTGCAAGGAGATAAGCTATAAATAAAAGCGTGTAAATTTCAGGTTAAAAATCACTTTGGCTATAAAAAAGTCAGGTTTACAGATGTAAGTTTGTAACCCAAGGGCAGTTTCTACTTTTTTCATCCAAAGTGTTTTTAACCCAATATTTACATGGTCTTATATATAGCTTACCTGCTTCAAGATTCAACGTTCCCCAAAAAGAAAAAAAGTAGTGTATGTAACTGTGCAATACATGTATACATAGTGTGTGTTATATAAGTGTAGATATAGCTATGTCATGAAGAAGTTCGCCGCATGTTACCTTAAGTGAGGAGATTCCTTCTTTCAGCTCTATGCCTGCCAAATCCTTGTCAGTGGTTTTTGGAGATAGGAACTGAAAGAAGTCCGTTGTATATGGATTTGTTGTGTGTTCTCAGAAAAGTTGCTGAGCTACAGACAGTGATATCATTTCTCCTCTCAACAAATGTTCTACTAACTTTGTGCTTTTGAAGATGTATCAAAGCACAGATCCTTCACTTGAAAGATACAGGCTAGTGATTGGAAGGGCATCAGGCTGTAAAACAATGTTTCAGTAATACATTCATGTAACCCATTGCTAACATTAAAAAAAATATTTTAAAAATTGTGAAAATGAATGAATGATTAAAGATTGCTTTGTAACCATGAGTAACCAGGATCAATCCCGCAGCATAGCATTTTATGCAAACATCATTTTCTATAGCCTTTGTGAATGAAATTGGGTAGAGAAAACTGTATGGAAGCCCATTGGATGGACTGTACTTGTGATTCAAAGGTACAGCCTTGTCATGCTGATTCTGATTGAGAACTATGTTAGGAGAATGCCCAATGACTCATGGTAATACATTGAGCAGGTAATTCAGTTGATTGAACAACCTTGTGCTCATTACTGAAACCAATAGAGACCCCCCCTTGCACACACACACACACACACACACACACACATCATCATTATTTATATATCCACTTATCCATGCACACATGGGTTGGACAGAATTTTACTGAGGTGGATTTTCTACAGCTGGATGTCCTTTCCATCACCAACCATCATCTGTTTCCAAGTAAGGTAAATTTTCCCCATAGACGGACATGTTTTCCAAGGAAGTTTTGAAATGGACAGCAAGCCTTGCATGACGGTGACATTTGTTTACAACTATCATGCATTGTCAAGGTAAAGAGACTGGTGCATTTACACATGCATGCATGCATGCGTGCCAGACTTTCTTCAATACCTTTCTACCAAATCTACTTAAAAGGCTTTGCTCACCCCAGGGTTTTATAACACAAGACATTTGCCCAATATGCCACACAGTGGAATTGAACCCTGAGCAATGCAATTGGGAAGCAAACTTCTTTTTCACAGTTATGCCTGTGCCTATATTTATAAAGAACTATTTTTTTAAAACATGTTACATCGAATCTTTTACTAAAGATTTTTCATTTATTTTTGTCAGGTCTTTGTTTAGTTTGAATCAATAATTATGGAAATAAGAAAACTTGTTAATAAAAAATATTAAACTCATGCACAGACATGTCTTCAAAGTATATGTATGCTCTTGTGTGAGTGTGTAATGTGTGTGTTTTGTTTATATATGCATGTGAAAAGGGTCAATTATAATAGTGACTGATGCTTCATGGATCTGTTATTTGGACACAAAGTTTTCCAACTATGTATCCATGTATGTACCAGTAATTATATATGGTTTGTACAAGCAAATAAGAGAGAATGCGAGAGTAAGGTAATAGAGTTTATTTAAGATTCAAGTAAGGAAATTTAATATTGTGTACTTGTTATTGTAATTAAGGAGAGAGAACATCACTCAGCCTATACAGATCCTCCTATGTTGACATTCAGGTGAAATGTCTGCATGCAAAGTGTGACATTGAATGATGTAAAGACAGTTTTATTTCAGGGTGGGACAGAGTGTTTAATGTAGGGCTTTATTGGGCAGTGTTTAACTCTTTAGCATTCAGATTATTTTGTCAAAGTATTTATTCACATTGTTTTGAATTGATCATGCCCTATCTCATAGCTTTGAGATTTCAACAATCTGATTGTTTACTTTTAAAATGACATTGTAGAGTAGGTGTGAGAGTCCAGATCTGGCTGATATAAAGATAAAACAGGTAGAATATTTTGGTCAGATATGGCTGGTTTAAACGCTAAAGGGCTAATGTTGTGTTAGGAGAGTGAGACACAATAAAGATGATGGGTGTTGGGCTTAAGCAGGAATATTATGCTTCCTGCTTATTCAGATTGAACAGAAAAGAGACTAAAATGACCAACAACCTGTTAATGGATTCAATGCATTTTGTGAATTAATCTTTGCCTATCAACCAGCTGACCATTTTTTTTAAAGATGATACAATATAGAATGTGTTTCTGTTGTAGTTACATCCTCTGAAAGTGGTGGTGGGCTATTAGTCTGGTCACATTTACACAGGTCTTTCACTACAGATGTCTGTGTACACTTCAAGCAAGCATTCTGTGCACTAGTTACCAGGGTGTTACTCGATATGTCACACGAAAAGTACCAGTGACTGATTCATATGCCACATAAAATGTGTGAGTGTGATATCAGTTCAGTTAAGAAATTAACAAACTTTTGGTAGTTCTTCAGAAAGTGTTCATAGGAGGGGGTAAAAAATATTGTTTGATGAGGTGTTCTACTGTTTCATCTGTTGTCAGATATTTGGAATTCCATAGAATAAATATATGGACATGGTTTTGTTTCTTGCCAAGAATCCATTAGTGAAGTGAATGGAATATAATATCTTTATGCATTTATTTGATTAAAAATTTTCTTCTTTATTTAAATTTTTGTATATAGCTGCTATTTTGATCTAGTTGGATTTCTTCAGTATGCTGTCATTAAACATTGCATTATATTAAATTAAATTATCAACATTTTAGAAGTGGGGAGAGGGAAGGCATATAATGAGGTCATTATTATTCATAGTTCATTAGTAGTATAAGAGATGGAGAGAGAAAGTGATAGTAGTTACCTTAGTTTGAAATTTACACATGTGTATGTACATGTTGAAATGTTATTCAAAACAATCCAATTCATGTCTCTCCTGTAAATATAACTAATGCTGTTCCCCTTCTTCTTTGTAATTAGAACTATGGTTTTCTTGTAGACATTCTTCAAGTTTTAAAAAAGTTAATTCCAGCCATTTCTGGAGATGTTTTCATACACAGTTCTTGCGAGAATTTTTTGTACTGATAGAATAATATCTTAGTTGATTGGCTATTCCCTATGGTAAGGGAAAAGAATCATCTTGCCAAGAATCCACTTTTTTTTTCTCTCTTTTTAATGAAGTGAAAGGACACTAAAGAAATAATTATGTTTCCATGGATGCTATAGTTTTATGAAAACATTTAAATTTTATCAGTTTATAATTTAGGTAGGGTAATTGGAGTAGAAGCGTAAATTTTAATCTATATTTCCTCACTGTTGACACAAGTCTGCACTACCAGGGTACAAGCCTGGGTAAATAACATATGGCGTACATCTTACTGGAGAAGATAAATGAGATTGAACTATTTATCTTCCCTTGTGAGATTTTAAGTTTTTGTGCTATTTCTTCTATTGGTTCATGGTATCCCAATTTCAAAGACTATAAGTAATTTGCTGGTTCAGATTTAGTTGCATAGATTTTTGATGCACTTTACATTAAAAATGTCTATACTAACTTAACTATTGCATTTTAATTTAGAGAACATCTGAGAGTGAATTTATTACCTGAACATTTCTATTTTTCTGTACCTGCATTATGGTAAAGTTACTTAATAATTCTCTTCATTCCTACTACAAGTATAGCTTTGCTGACAAGGTTTGATAAGATAGAAATATAATCATACACACCTCTGTGCCCAGAGTCGTCTTCCTGGCACTTGTGCCGGTGGCATGTGTAAAGACATTCGAGCGAGATCGTTGCCAGTGCCCCTGGACTGGCTCCTGTGCAGGTGGCATGTAAAATACACCATTTTGAGCGTGGCTGTTGCCAGTACCGCCTGACTGGCCTTCGTGCCGGTGGCACGTAAAAGTACCCACTACACTCTCGGAGTGGTTGGCGTTAGGAAGGGCTTCCAGCTGTAGAAACTCTGCCAAATCAGATTGGAGCCTGGTGTAGCCATCTAGTTTCACCAGTCCTCAATCAAATCGTCCAACCCATGCTAGCATGGAAAGCGGACATTAAACGATGATGATGATGATGATGATGATGTCTCTTAGACTTGCAAAAAGATTTGAAATAATATCATTCTATGACTGATATTAATTTTATCACTAATTGCTTTTAGGTAGCTCTTTGCTACTTCCTCTATTGAAAATTTTAACATCAACTTAAGTATATTGTAGTAGCTTTACTGACACTATAGTACTAATGATAAATCTCCTATAATAATTTGAATGAACTCTTTCTAGTTCCTTAATCTTTAGTTCATAGTGACACCATGGACGACTTCATCTTCATGTAGTGTGTCTTGGGAAAATTAGCATAGCAGTTTCGCTGAGCTATTCTTACCATAGAAATGAACAGAATATTGCAAGCTATCAAACCACTTGTTGATTTTACAGTGTTGCTATTGCTTAGAGCAGTAAGCTTTTCTTAAACCCATTTTCGGCTAGGTGGACTGGGCCAGTTTAGTCATACATTGCCTGTAACTGGATATGAACTACTGACTTTCTGACAATGTTGTACTCCTACTTAAAGACTCTCTCTTAAAAATATTGATTGGCCACTGTCTGCTAAAAAAGAAACCACTATTGACTACAGTATAAATCACTAGAATTCTAGAGGACTAAGAATAGTCTGTGCTGGCAAGAATATTTTGTAAACAGTAGAGAATGAAAGAATCTTACCTGAAACAGGTATTGTCTGTCTATTTCTCTCTCCACAACAAACTTAATTTTCATGTCATTAGTTATGAGATTTAACTAATTTAATATTGTACATGTTGACTTTTGTATATTATAAACTAGTTCTCTCTTCTACAAAATTCTGTTTCACTATCCTATACCTATACAATCTCTGTCTATCAATCCCCTTTTACCCTCTCTCTCTCTTTTCTCCCTCTGTCTCGTCCTCCTCACACAAGCACTCATTTCTTATTTTTCTCTCTTCTATTCAGGAATAATTATTTTTGATTATGTTAAAATATCACCCTACTGTATCATTGCAGTACTTTTTCTCCCCATCCTGCTTCAGTTTTCTTAACCCTTCCAACTAGTTTTTCTCTTATTATCTCCCCTTTTTATCGTTTGTCATTCCTTATCTCCTTTCTCTTATCCATTTTCAGTTTCCCTTCCTTCTTACTACATCTTTTCTGTATTCCCCTCATTCTTTCATCCCTTTTTATGCTTCTTGTAATCATTAACTTTGTTTTTTACACTCTCTGCTCCCTACTGCTCATTTCTGTTATGAAAGGCAGATAAGTGCAGATGGCCAGTCCCACATTGATATATGACTCCCGTGGAAACGATGGTTACATTTTCTTCATAAGCTGCATCAAAACATTAAAAAAAAAGATTTTGTTGACAATCCAATATTACGTTAACATGTTTATGAGCATATGTTAGTGTGCATGTAAGTTTGTGTGTATGTATCTGTGTATATATATATATATTGACAAGAATTTCAATCTGAAATTGATGCATTGAAACAAATATTGTACTTCAGAAGTTTTTATCTTTGCCAATAATTAGACATGAATTGATTATTATTATTATCATCATCATCATCATCAGCATCATTATTAAAGTGGTGAGCTGGCAGAGTCGTTGGCACACTGGATGAAACGCTTAGCATCATTTCATTTGTCTTTATGTTCTGAGTTCATTATCCCACCAAGGTTGACTTTGCCTCTCATCTTTTCGGGGTTGATAAAATAAGCACCAGTTGACCCCTTCTCTGAAATTTTTGGTCTTGTGCCAAAAATTGAAGCCATTATTATCATTATTATTATTATGTTATGTTTGACTTTTGCTTTGCATTTGTACAAGTTGGATCCAAGTCTCACCCAGAGACCTCAAGAGACAACAAGTTAGAAGTCCATGTAGGTGTTATGCCTAGGGTGCCATATATTTCGATTTGTACATAGTGTTGTTCTAGAGAATGTTTAAGAAACCATAAGAAAATTATGTGTTTGTTTTAAAATTTGACATCACATAGACAGTATTTTACGTAGGATATGGGCAGTTCCCATGAGCACTATCTTTTGAACTTCAGCCATTTTGGGGTTTCCTGGTATCTGAGCTAGGTAGTAATCATCCCGTTTCGCTGTCATTCCCAGGGCACCTATGACAATAGGTATTGTTTTAGTCTTATTATTATTATTATTATTATTATTATTATTATTATTATTATTATTATTATAGTAGTAGTAGTAGTGAGGATGCATAGCCTAATGGTTTGGGTGTTACACTCACAATCGTGAAATCAATTCCTGGACTGGGTGGTGCATTGTGTTCTTGAGCAAAACGCTTCATCTCACATTACTCTGTGGTCATTTTGACACCTGATGTGTGGTACACTGTGCACCTGTTCAGGCAACACTGATTTAATGGTGGCAGCGAGCTAATGTACATGCATTAGTAAACACATGCATTTGATCACTGTGAACAAATCATTTGTGCAGGTTGTTCAGTGCAAACTGAATGCTCATATGTCATCTTTGGTGGAAGATCCCATCATTATCATCATCATCATTAATATTTAGGATAGTAGCTTGCCAGAATCATCAGAGTGTTGGTAAAAGTGTCTTGTGTTGTTTCTTCTGGTTTTTTATGATCTGAGTTCAAATCCTACTGAGGTCAAGTTTGCATTCCAGCATTTTGGAATCAACAAAATAAAGTCTCAGTCAAGTATTTAGGTCAATGGTAAGTCCTTCCCCTCAAAAATTGCTGGCTCTATTCCTGAATTAGAAGCTATTATTATTATTATTAGTAGTAGTAGTATTATTGAGTGAGAAAGCAGTGCATGCCATCAAAGTAACACTGAGGTAAAATATGCAAAGCCTGGTATAACCATCATGACTACCTGTCTGATAAGGGTGCACCAGGCATATGCATCTCAACCATATGTGCGCAACATGGTGATCTCATATCAAGATTTACAGTGCATGACCTTGCAGGTGGGGCCCAGTTAGGATTTTCCTCAGGTCGAGTAACCCATCCCTCTCAAAAGGTCCCTGAATAAGGGTTGTTTAAGGATGTTGAATAAGACCCTTATGTTTCCAGAAGTGAATTATCCAAACCCCAAAGAATTCTTCTGAACACATGACTATGATGCTCCTCCACTACTTCTGCTCGTGATCAGAGATGCACATATCGTCAGCCACTAAGGGACATGCTCAACTGGTTAAGGTCAAGCAACTGACAAGAAAATATGTGGTATTAAGCAGAATATTTGCTGTCACCCATCTTTTATACCAAGACAAAACAATGTACATAATAACAATTCCAATCAGTTAAGATGAGAAGCCACGAAACCACTGCCTGGTACTGCATCTATTATTATCATTATTATTATTATTATTATTATGAAGATGGTGAGCTGGCAGAATGCTTAGCAGCATTTCGTCCATCCTAATGTTCTGAGTTCAAATTCCATTGAATTGCCTTTCATCCTTTCAGGGTCAGTGAAATAAGTAACAGTTACACACTGGGGTTGATGTAAGCAACTACCCACCTCCCACCAGTAGAAAAGAATATTATTATCATTATCATCATTATGCCTAGTGCATGCTAATTTAGTTGCCAGGTATTTTATCTTGAGGTTTGATGATAGCAAGTCTCCTCAGATCTCAAGAATCTTTCTTAGAATACACACGCACACATATATTCTGGGCTTCTTTCAGTTTCAGTCTACCAAATCCACTCACTAGAGGCGGTGAGCTGGCAGAAACGTTAGCACGCCGAGCGAAATGCTTAGTGGTATTTTGTCTGTCTTTACGTTCTGAGTTCAAATTCCGCCAAGGTCGACTTTACCTTCCATTCTTTCGGGGTCGATAAATTAAGTACCAGTTATGCACTGGGGTCAGTATAATCGACTTAATCTGTTTGTCTGTCCTTGTTTGTCCCCTCTGTGTGTAGCCCCTTGTGGGCAGTAAAGAAACAAGAAGCAAGAAACTAAATCCCATAACAAAACAAACAGGTGCGAAACACCAGCAGGTGGAGTCTATACTTCCTCAATCTTCACAAAAACAAGAACACAATGCTGTAACCACACCAGGAACAGGGTACACCAAGTGGTGTAGTAGAAACTTGCACGAAACTACTGAAGAAAAATAATAATAATAAATAATAATTCTTGCTAATTTTGGCTCAAGGCTAACAATTTTAGGTGGAGGGGGGTGTGTGACAAGTCAGTACCATTGACCCCAGTACTTGACTAATACTTTATTCTATAGATCCCAAAAGGATGAGAGGTAAAGCAGGATTTGAACTCAGAATGTAAAGAGCCAAAGGAAATACTGTAAAGCATTAGATCTGATGTGCTAATGACTCTCCCAGCTCAACATAATAATCTTTAACATAGGTGCAAAACCAGAAATTTGGGATGAAGATTGACTTTTATCAGAGCAATCTCAGTACATGATTAATACTTATTTTATTGATCTTAGAAGGATAGAAAACAATTAACCATTGCAGGATTTGAACACAGAGCATAACTAATCACATTAATAGTATTGATGATGATGGTAATCCTCTCTACTATAGGTACATGGCCTGAAATTTGCAGGGAAGTGGGTTAGTGAAATGACATCAACCCCCAGTGCTCAGCTGGTACTTAATTCATCAATCCCCAAAAGGATGAAAAGCAGGGTCGGCCTCTGTAGAACTTGAACTCACAACATAAAGACCAATGAACTTTCACTAGGCATTTTTGTCCGGTGTGCTAACAATCCTGCCAGCTCACCGCCTTAATAATAACAACAATGACAATAATAATAATAATAATAATAATGATGATGATGATGATAATGACGAAAGCAATAATCAGTTTATGTGTAATTATTGACAAAGATAACATTTCCAAAATACAACACAGACACACATACACAATCATTATGAAATAAGAATGTACTTATATAATATGTTTTGATGTGTTTATAAATGTATTCATGCAAGTTTATGTATGTTATGAATGTGTGTTTGTGCTTATGTGTGTGTGTGTGTGTGTGTGTGTGTACGTGCATGTACACACACAGGCACCAATATTTTGCATATAACAATGTTGCTATTATTATTCTTCTATATTCAACTGACTTTATATACTTTTTTTTTATTTTAATTTAATTTTTTTTTTTTTGTTGTAGTCTTGTCAGGTAAAGGTAACACCACCAATCCCTTCTGTTAATATTGTTGTCCTTAAAACTGTGAAATGTAAAAGTTTTTAGATAGAGAAAGAGGAGGAGGTGGATGAAAAAAAAAGTAGACATTTACAAATGAAAACACCACCATCACCACCATCACTACCAATAGACAATAACAAATTCACAGGAGTGTCAAGTGTTTGTTATTGTGTTGTGTTGTATGTTTGTTTTTCTCTTTTTTTTTTATTATTGCACAGTGGGACAGGTTTCTTATTGGGAGAAAGAAAGCTGTTGTTTGTTGTTTGTAATATAACAGTTTAGCTTTGTTCATTGGATGTTTTTATACACAGAGACACATACATACAAGCAGTTACACACACATACACACACACACTGCAGTCGCATGTAGACACGTACACATGCAGACACAAGTAATTGCATATGTACAAGTACATATGCAGACACACTGGCAGTTGCATATTCATAAATGCGCCTGGTGATAGACACACCCATTCGAGCACATGAAAAATCTACAAAGTACACACATTCACACATACTCAATATTAAACAAACAGGAAGACACAACATAGAAATTTAGATACACAATGATTTATATGTATAAGTTTGTGTGTGTGTGTGTGTGTGTGTGTGTGTGTGTGTGTGTGAAATGCTCCCGAATGGACAGAGTGAATGAATTAAAGAATGACATGTGTATGCTTTTCAATGTACTAAATGACATGTATGTGCTTATGTGTGTTTGTATATGTGCGTGCATCTTACATATGATGTTATGTTCAAGACAAGGAGGAGATTTGACTCTAAGTTGCTCAACCTACTGAAATCATAGTTGAATACTTTGTCTTTAGATTCTTGCAACTCCTAAAAGGATTGACATTGTGCGTGTATGTGTGTGTGTACATATCGTGTTTGCTTATGTGCTTTTATTCATATGCCTATGTTTGTTAATGTTTGCATGTATGTGTGTGAGATTGTGTGTATGTGTATATATATATGTATGTGTATATATATATATATATATATATATATATATATATATATGGTGTTCCTTTCATCATGTTTTCAAACAGAAAAAAAGAAATTTAAATGCTGATTGACAAATGAGACACCTGGTTTTTATGAGGTATTTTTTTCTTAAATTATGGTACATATCTTCCTTCCCAAAATATGAAAACGTTGACTGCACTAAAGGATCTCCTATGAGCCATGGTCATTTGTTCTTCTAGAAGCATCTACCCGATCTCCTTCAAATCATTCATTCTCTATTATTTTCTTTTAAAAAAATGGAAGAATTCATTAACTAATGTAGACTTAGATACATTATGTCTGAAAAAAAATAAGTGTTACTGTCATAGAAACAGTGTCACATTCATTCCCAATATTTTGTGAAAACATGTCTGGCCATGGAAAAATATTGCCTTGCTTGGTAACATTGTGAAGGTTGGCAACAGGAGAGGCATTTGGCCATAGAAAATCCGCCTCAGTGAATTCTATCTAATCCAGGCAAACATGGAAAAGTGGTTGTTCTGATGATGATGATGACTAAGAAAATTGTGATGAAGGTGAAAGTATCAAATAATGTGATGACGAATACATCAATAATGGATGCAAGCATCAAATGCTGATTTACTGGTGATGACAGTGATGTTAGTAATAGAGAGGTTATGAGGAATGGGTGATGACGAATGCAACCAAAGTAACCTAAGTAGAAACTACGCAGGTAACTGACCAATTGCTATTGATTGTGTGTGTGTATGTGTGTATGACATGGGTGTATGACTGAAAAAGTTTATTTTCCAGCTTTGTGGTTCCATGTTTATTCCACTACATATGACCTTGGGCAAATATCGTATATCATAACCTTTAGATTGATCAATAATAGTGAGTGAAATTTGATGGAAACTGTGTAGAAGCCCATTATATGTGTGTATGTATGTGTGTTAATGGTGGATATGTGTGGTTGAGTATGTCTGAGTTTGTGTGTATTAGTGTCAATACTAGTATTTACATTCGTGAAAGGCTCATAACTTCCTAATGAGATGTAACTCACATGAACTTAGCCAGTTAATAAAATGAGTACTGGGGTTAATATTGTTTAAAACTCTTGAAGGAAATGCCCAAGCACGATCCAATGCAATGACTGAAACCAGTAAAATGAATATAAATATATATATATATATATATATATATATA
>NC_068991.1:18140495-18150872 GCF_001194135.2 Octopus bimaculoides | reverse complement strand
CCACTGTGTGGCATCTTGGGCAAGTGTTTTCTACTAGAGCCTCAGGCTGCCCAAAGCCTTGTGAGTGGATTTGGTAGATGGAAACTGAAGGAAGCCTGTCATATATATGTTTGTGTGTCTGTGTTTGTCCCCCACCCCACCATTGCTTCACAACCGAAGTTGGTGTGTTTACGTCCCCGTAACTTAGCGGTTTGGCCAAAGAGACCAATAGAATAAGTACCAGGCTTACAAAGTCCTGGGGTTGATTTCTTTCAGTTCTCTATTTAAGAGATGAGGTATTATGTACATTATTTACATTAGACGGATATTTGTCCTCATCCTGCTTGTTGTTAACACAACCTTTCGGCTGATATACCCTCCAGCCTTCATCAGGTGTTTCTGAGGAAATTTCGAACCAGTACCTTCAGAAGAACTCCATTTTTGACTCCTTGTATTCATGATCGTTCTCTTTTGTCATTACTTGACATTCATGACCATAGGTGAAGATAGGTACAGAAACTGAATTGAAGATAGTAAGTTAGACTTTTTTACCAACCTCTCATCTTTTGAGGATTGAATGTGGAGCAGGTGCATTACTGTACCTGTACCTGCAATTCTAGCATCGAATTCAGCTTCCCATCTTCCATCACTCATGAATACAGCTTTGAGATAATTAAACTTCCCCATTTTATATATATATAGTTATCTTTCTTTTATCTTTTACTTGTGGCCATGCTGGGGCACCACCTTGAAGAATTTTTAGTCAAATGTATCGACCCCAGTACTTTTTTTTCTATAAGCCTGGTACTTATTCTATCGGTCTTTTTTGCCGAACCACTAAGTTACAGGGATATAAACACACCCACACCAGTTGTCAAGTGGTGCAGGGGAGTGGGGGAAAACACACACACACACACACACACACACACATAAATGATGGGCTTCATTCAGTTTCTGTCAACCAAATCCACTCACAAGGCTCTAGTAGAAGACACTTGCCCAAGATGCCACACAACAGGACTGAATCCAAGACCATGTGGTTGGGAATCAAACTTCTTACCTGCACTTATATATCTATACACATACACACACACACACACACTAAAACCAAAAGTAAACCATGCAGTTCTATGTATCACACAAGTAAAATACCTTCTAGAAATAACAGTGAAATATCTCTGAAATCAAACCCTATCATCTTAAAAAGTGAAGCACACCTTGAGTAATGTGATCTTAGCAATATTGTCACTGAAAAAAAAAAAATACATGGTACACTTCCAGTTAGAATGTCTTGGGTTATATAATTTGTTTAATAGAGACTGACCACCTGGTCACATGCCTAGGAGACTACTCAACAAGGAACTTCTACGTGGTTCTCTCTCTGCTAGAAATATTAGCCAAATCTCTCTTGAAACTACATTCTTTCACTTGTTTCAGTCATATGACTACGGCCATGCTGGAACACTGCCTTGATGTGTTTTAGTTGAACAAACTGACCCCAGGACTTATTTTTTATAGCCTAGTACTTATTCCATTGGTGTCTTTTGACGAACTGTGAAGTTATGGGGATGTAAACACATTAACTCCGGTTTTCAAGTGGTAGTGGGGGACAAACACAGACACAAAGACACACACACATATAGATACACACACACACGACAGGCCTCTTTCAGTTTCCTTCTACCAAATTCACTCACAAGGCTTTGGTCAGCCTGGGACTATAGTAGAAGACACATGCTCAAGGTGCCATACAATGAGATTGAACCCAGAACCTTAAAATAAAACAAGAAGTACATATTAGACAATATAGTTTTAAATATATCATGACAGTAAAAAAAAAACTGGATTGTCATGGTTGGAATGCTTTTCATCATTGGTCTATCTGTTCTATCAGGACCAACAACTAGCAGTTTACTATCTTAAATAGAATCAAATTTATTTCTCCACAAAGTTACTATCTTCTGTTCATGCAGGCAAGAATTGTTACAAGCTTTTGCACCTCGGGCACTTGACCTAGCAGTTAGGGTGTTGGGCTCACAATCCTTATGATTGTGGATTTGATTCTTGGATCAGGCAGTGTCATCCCCACCCACTTCTCAGTCTCTTGAACAAAACACTTCATTTCAGTCTTTGCTCCAGTCTGCTCAGCTGAAAATAGTTACTAGCTCTCACCTCCCCAATGTTCTGTTGGGTCAAGGGTGGAAGGTGGAGAGGGTGTCTCTGTCCGATTGTGATTATATTGACATCTAAAACAATTAGCAAAGGCATGGTACATACTATCAGGCCATTCTCACTCGTGAGTGACAGCTATTATTTTTATTAAGGCAGTGAGCTGATGTTAATTCAATTGATTGAGCAAATGAATTCTTAACAATCAAACCATAATCGATTTATTTACTTATTTACAAACCCCCTTTGGTTACCATATTCCTATTGAAACTTTAAATAGAATGACAAATTTAAGGTAATATAACTATGTCCTTATTGAGCTGGTGTTTGGAACATATATTAACGTGATATTTTAATGAGTGGTTTTAATTTAGATCACTTAACCCCTTTTGTCATATTTCTATGGGAAATGCCTTGCCTTTTTTTCAATAAATTCTGAAAATGATGAAGAATTTAGTAAAATAACTGTCATTATCAAACTAGTGTTAAGAATAAAAATTAACATGAAATTTTCAGGGAAAATTTTCAGTTAAATTCCTTTAAAGCAGGGAATTTATATCACAAAACCAAGGGCAGTTTTCAGTGGGTTGGTATCAAATGGATTACTTATAGTGAAGACTGTTTCATTGTATTGTCATTTCTTTTTTTTTTTTTTCTACTTTCTTTGATTATGTTAATTAGAAGTTACTTTCAGTGTCACTTCAGAGTGTCACTTATACATGTTGTGTTAATTGTATTGAGAGGATTCTGTGTAGAATGTGTGTAGTGCTTAGTTGCGCTGTTTCAGGGGCCCATATGCAATGTTGTGAGACTTGGCAGTGTTGTCATGTATTAATTCATGTTTTCGTCATTTTGTTTCTTTTCTTTTCTTTTTGTTTTGCTCTATTTTATTTATATTTATTTTTTTTGATAACCATACTCAGTGTGCCAACCAGTAATTACAATTATTGTTGTTGGTACTCTCTGTATGCTCATTTCCAAAAATTTATTTTAATTTTGAGATCCTTATGTTATCATCCTTATAATCATCGTTATTACTATTATTTTGAGTGGAGGAACCAATAGAATGTTATGTCTTACACTACAGACATTCTCTCCTAAAAATCTTGCTGTAATCTAGATGGAGTTCTATAATGTGAAACTCATTTTCCCTGTTGACTTTCATATTCATTGACTGCTACATAACATTGAAAGTCAAAAGGAAACATGGAATTCCATGTTCTGACAAAATTTTTAGGGGCCCAACACTTCCATAATGTGGGTGGGACATCTATCTCTAGTTTCTTCTTTTTACATTCTGATTGCACCAGGGTTGTTGCAATAATCATCAGTAAGGTATAGTGGAGTTGAATTTATCAACTGCTTCCTTGCTCGGGGTGTACATAAGACTAAAATATCTTAAGCTGTTTAATTTTGCCCCTCAGTAATATGCATTAAAATCCTGTTGATATTGAACTTAATGTTTATCCCATTATGCTTGATAAGAATTACTACTAGCTGTGTACTGGACTTGATTCATTTGAATCAATCAACTCCTCACCTTCCACTCTTTTGATCAACAAATTTGTGGTCACCTTGTACAAATGTTAGAGAGATTATTATTATTATCATCATCATTATTATTATTATTATTATTATTAATAATAATAATAATAATAATAATAATAATAATAATGATGCAGCGAGCTGACAGAATTGTTAGTGTACCAGGCAAAAATGCTTAGCGGGATTTCATCACTCTTTACATTCTGAGTTCAAATTCCACCGAGGGTGACTTTGGCTTTCATCTTTTTGGGGTCAAAAGGATGAAATAAGCACCAGCTGATCGCTGAGATCAATGTAATCAACTTACTCCCTCCCCAAAACTGCTGGCCTTGTGCCAAAAATTTGAAATCATTATTATTATTATTATTATTATTATTATTATTACTTATTTTTTTATTATTCACTATAAATATTATTAGTAATAATATTAATAATAATTATATATATATATATACTCTTCACCTTATTATTATGTTATTATTATTATCATTATTATTATTACTGTGCTATAGCCTTCTTGCTAATGATTAAGCTTTTTCATTTCCGGTGGATTCAGGATGGTCAAGAACCCACAGTAAGTTACATGTGGCATGTTTTTTGGTTTATTTATTTTTTTCCAACCCATTTCCAACCCTGACTTTTGTTTTTGTTTAATTTAATTTAAAAAAAAAAAATTATTTAAAAAAAAAAAACCTCTTTTGGAATTTTTTGCAAAAGTGTATTCATCCATCTAACTATTTGTTCACTTGAAGACAGGCTAATTGAGTGGATAAAAATATAGACATAATAATAAACTTAGCCCCTTTTTAATGGGGCTCCCCTCGTGGTTTGCTGTATCCATCCTACTGTTGTTCTCTAGGTGGGAAATTGTGTTGTGTCTGACTTTAGGGCAAGACAATTAATGCTAACTTGCCTTAATTAATACAGCTTCAGGACTAATTAAGAATTTAAAAAAAAAAATTTTGTTTTGTTCTGTGTTCTTTTTGTTTTGTTAATACATTTTGAACTGTTGAAGTAGAATAACAAAGCAAAAAAATTAATTAATCCTGTTTTTAATTGTTTTTTAAAATTTTATTTTCATTTATTTTATTTTATTAACTTCATTATTTTTAATTGAGATACCTTTCAGTTTCTGTGAGCTAGTGTATGTGTGTTGTGTGTGTATTGTATTTGTATTGTGTGTGCGTGTGTGTGTGTATTTAATTAGGAATAAATAAAAAAGATTTCTTTGCTTTTCAATAATTAATTATCTTGGAATAATCGGTGAATTAACATCTCATTAGAATTACTTAATTTTAGAGGAATGCAAATATACTTGCCGAAATCTAGATTTACATATATATATATACATGCATATATTTGTGCACATAGAGTAACTTTCAAACCTGTTACAAATGCTTCAGCATGAAACTCTAGGCCCGTGAGTCACTGCTGTTGCCTCCTAAGCACTCTATATATTAAGTTCTATCAGGATTAAACACTGAGATGCTAAAAATATTTAGCTAAATAGAAGCAGTATTAGTAACTCTAATAGTCAACCAGGCTGTTATTGTTATTACTTTGTCTAAGTCCTAACTGAACAAATATATAGTCAAAAGTGTTCGAACCATGACAAGCCAGTTCTTGTCTCAGGCGTTGTATATTTTAGGAACACAGTATCCAATGTATCCTTCCCTTTTCAAGGCTGTTGGACATAATTCGAGGAAAATTCAGTAGTTTATTCCAGCAGGTCAAATGACTGCAGAAACTCCTTTGGTGGCTCAGTATTTAACGCAATACAAGGTAATGTCTCTAATAACTGGTTTAGTTGTATTATTGTCATTTAAAATTGGAGTTAGAGGATGAGATGGAACTTCTCTGTATCACAGAGGTTGCAGGACATTGATCCATTCTTAAATTACCATGCTTTATCTAATGCTGTCCATAATATGCTGATGATCTCACATTTTCTCTTGGTTTCCAAATCAAAGCTCTGTGAAATCAAATTACTTTGAAAGTACTGTGGTGCTTTGCAGATGGTAATAACTTGAGGAGTTGATGTACTGATGCAGTTAACTCTTTGGAGAGTATTCTGTAAGTCCTGTGTAGCTAGGTTAAGAAAGCTGGAGTGAGTAATTTTGATGTCATCATGGGGAATTTTAGTTAGACCAAATTACCTGAGTTGGTAGGCTTGTTCATACACTACAATATGGAGAGCTGTTTTAATGGCTTCAAAAGGGATACTGAGCTCATGATTTGAAGCAGTATGAACAGGTACTTAACTGACTCTCCCAAGAGACAAATTACAATGTACAACAAATTCAGCCTGACAGTGACAATCGAAGTATACTTTATAATGTTAAACTTCCATATTCAGTTTATCATGTCATTGCTTAACTGATCTCAGAATCATTTGAACCTTTCAAGAAACAAAATAACACCCCATTGTACATTCACTCACAATGTACCGATCACTGCTGAGTGTCCTCTACATGTTCCAATAAATCAGCTAGAAAGACTAAAGTATTCACCATCACCATCTAACCTGAAAGGGAAATGTTATACAATATGATCCACTGTATTGGTGTAAAAACTGGCATTGCAATCACGTCTACTCTAATTGGAAAAGAGTTATGAATTCCATCAGCTGTTCAACAAAGACAGCATTAAGGTGAACTACAACTGCATGAAAAGCATGTCTAATTAAGAGCTGATATGCAAATGCCAAAACACAAGTTTTGCCACATACAAGGCACATGCCTAGAGATAAGTATTGTATATTAGAATGATGTCGCTAAAACCAGCACATCAACAAGCTATATATAGCATAAAGACACTTCTTTAAGCACTAATACAATGGTTCATTTTGTCATCACTTCCTGTCATCACAGACTGTCTGCTAGAATGAAGTTTGAGTACGTAATCTCAGAATGTACTGGGTGCATTTTATTATGGCGCCAGCACTAAAGAAGCTGCTTTGTTCCAGGCATGACTAAAGAATCCTCTTTGCTCCTCTCTTCATTTGAGGCGACATGGCTGAACGAGTGATTAGAGGAGTAAACCAGGGTTAGAGGGTGAAAATAAAGTGAAAATGTGAGCGAGAGGTGATGCAGAAGAGGGTAATGGAAGAGGAACAATGATAGACAACAAAAGATTGAATGGGAAGGAAAAAAGCATGAGTGATAGTAGAGAAATTGTGATGGAGTAAGACAACTTTGGTTGTGTAAAACAATGATTCTACCAAAATACAGAAACCCATCAAGTTTTAGGAAAAGTAAGCTGCATATTCTAGGTGTAACCATTGATGGCTAACTGGCTGGTGTGGGGAGGGCATATTTCCATTATACATAATGGAGCTGTATAGTGGCTTGGGGCACTACAAAACATTGTAAACAAGCTGGCCATACATGGAAGAACTATGATTTACAAAGCACAAATCTGAAGCATTTTGGAGTGCACAGTCTATGCTGAATAAGTCTCTCTTCCAGCATACTCAAACTCGTCCAGTCACTGCAGTCTAAAAGAATGCTCTGATGATCAGTTTGTGTGTGGCAGGGTGGGGGAGCAAAAAACTTGCTATCAACAGCACAGAAGACAGCTTGCTTCAACAAAAATTCTCTACAAAATCCTCACAAACCACAGCCCTTCAGAGTTCAGAGCAATGCTAGCATTGAGCCATTACATTCATGCCTGCACACACCTCTCTAGATCCATGTTCTAGATAGGAGCTTTCTTTTTACCAACAAATTGGTATATAATTGAAAGTACTCAACCGTTGAAGTGCAGTATATTTATTCACTCAAAGTTGCTGATTCATTCTGACACTACTCCAACTTTTTTCAATGTGGTTGTGAAAAGCACTCTGCTGGGCAGTTGGTGTTAGGGAGGGCATCCAGCTGTAAAAACTGCCAAAATAGACACGTCTGATGCAGGCTCCTGCCTGGCCAGCTCCTGTCAAAGTGTCCAGCATGGAAAGCAAACATTAGACAATGACGCACAAAAGTAAATCCTCAGCTTCAAATAAAAAAAATTCATGAAGATATACAACCATGGAAGGTTACTAATCTGACATCATCCAAAAAATACCTGAAGTCATTCAGTCAGATATGAAACTATTAGTAATGATATTAATCTATATCTAAACACATTTTAAAACTCTACTCTTGTTGTAGTAAGTACTCTATTGTTGTAATAAGTACTCACTATACAAATACTCAGCAAAGTATTTGTATTGAGTATTGTGTTGTTCATATAAATTCATTTACAAATGTGTGTGTGTGTGTGTGTGTGTGTGTATAGCAATGGTTGCAACTTGATTTCAAGTAATGCCATCACTTGATTGTTCTCTTATATATGAGCTGGGCGGATGTGGTGTTTCACTCTTGTCAAGGACTTACACTCCTTTGCACAAATGTAGCAATGATGGGTGCCTCTTGAAGTAGGTGTTACAGTAGTGTTTTGATGAAGTTTCATATGACATTTTAGTCCCTTTCCGGATACATATTCTTTTCCACACTCCTTGGAAATAGAGATACCATAAAATACATAGTTAATGATTCCTTTGTGTGTGTTAACGTGCGCGCACTCGCCTTCTCTGATTACTTCTAAGGTCTGCCTTACTTCGACTTGACCACAGTTCGTACATGTTAAAACAGGAGCATGCGCCAATATACTCAGGCAGATTCATATTGAGAACGCCCTTACAAACACCTCTCTTGAGCTTCTCATGCTCAATACAATAATATAAACGGGGACACATGTGCATGCACGCACACACTCACACACATGCACGTGCATGCACACACACACTTAGTTTAACAAAATTTCATTAATTGCTAGTTGCAATATCACTGGCAGGCATCTAAATGTGTTGTGTACCCATCCACAATTTGACATGGGATTTTTTTTTTATGTTAATAGCTGTATGTTTTAATTACATTTATTTATTATTTGACTATTCAATGTTATCTTCTTAGTTACATGTTTACTAGATATCTGAAGTTGTAATTGAAATATGCTGATTGTGCTGTGTCCGATAAGTGTGTGTTTTTAATTGGTTTGGTCATTATTGTTTCTGAAGGTTATTTTTTCCTTCTAACTTTTGTTTTTGTAAAAACCAATCTTGGCTCATAGAACTGCTCTACTATACTGCTTTGATTCTTATAGGGCTTAGCTTGATTGTGAGGTCATGCCTTATCTTAATCTTTATATTGTGTGTATGATCGAAGTGTCTAAGCTATCTTGAGATTCAGTGGAGCTATTTAACATGGGTTCATATGCATTTACATACAGTTGTTGCTACAGTAACTCTGGTTGAGCTCAGATCAGGCAGACTTGTTTTTTTCAGATACATTCTGCTTCTGCTTAGTAGAGAACTATACTGCACACTCTGACATGGAGTGATGAATCATATACAGTGCAGTGATGTCAGTCTGGACATGTTGCATGCCTTCCTGTTGTCCAATGGATTTCTATATACCTGTAGATTCTGGTAACAGCTACAGTAGAGGAACAAGGTGATCTCAGTTGCTCTTCAATTTTTACTGTTGGCCATGTAGTCAGTAAAAAGGCTTCTGTATGAGTGCTCTCAAACTCCTAAAATTTGTAGGCATATTGTCTTAAAATTTTATAACAATACCTGTCTTAGAAATGGGTAAATATACTTATTGGATTAAGTAGTCCTGAATATAATGTATCAAAAAAAACAAACAAACAAACTGTATAGTCATGGGTTGAATGATGGTAAAATAACAGTAAGTTTGACACACAGAAACATATTCACATATAGTCTATGATAAGGAGTTGGAGCAGCTGCATTGGTAATAATATATTATTAGCCTCTTGGCTTTAAGCCTTGTGAATTGACTCATATTACTGGCATCGTTCTGTGATGTTGGTGTAAAATGACTGAGTGTGTGTGTGTGTATATATATATATATATATATATATATATATATATATATATATATATATATATATACATATATATGTGCACATGTATATTTATGCATACATATGTGTATATAAATACATGTGTGTGTGTGTGTTGATCATCATTTTACAAGCTCACATTCAAATTCTCTACAGATGTTTTGCTTTGTTTTCATGGTACAGCCAATTCTACATACTACAACTGTTAAAGACACATCAGGCATTTATACATGCACAAGGTGATAAAAATGTGAGTGCGCACGCATGCACACACACACGCATGTTTGAGCATGCACACACCCTGAGAAGAAATGTAGCAGCAGAACCATGTTGGCTTACAATGTAGATGCTTCAAATCTTACTGTCAGCTGTTCATTATGAATCCTTATTAAAGCAAGACATTATTGTTTTGCTTAATCGTTACAGTGAGGCAGACATAAAGAGGATATTACTGTACTTTTCTTGAGAGTTTTTTTTTTAACATTCTGGCAAGATTTTCAGGAATAGCGTGTTTATTCCAACAGTTAGCATCATCATCATCATCATCATCGTTTAACGTCCGCTTTCCATGCTAGCATGGGTTGGACGATTTGACTGAGGACTGGTGAAACCGGATGGCAACACCAGGCTCCAGTCCGATTTGGCAGAGTTTCTACAGCTGGATGCCCTTCCTAACGCCAACCACTCAGAGAGTGTAGTGGGTGCTTTTACGTGTCACCCGCACGAAAACGGCCACGCTCGAAATGGTGTCTTTTATGTGCCACCCGCACAAGC
>NC_068991.1:18138506-18139274 GCF_001194135.2 Octopus bimaculoides | reverse complement strand
CAGCATAGAGGAGCTCCCAGGGGCAACCTGTCTTGAACTCCTCTGTGATTGCCTGGAGGACTATGGTAAATAATAGGGGGCTGAGGACGGAACCTTGGTGGACCCCTACCTCTACCCGGAATTCATTGCTGTACTCATTTCCAACCCTCACCTTACTGGCAGCATCTCTGTACATGGCTCGCACAGCTCTCACTAACCATTCTTCTATCCCAAGTTTCCTCATTGACCACCAGATAAGGGATCGGGGGACCCTGTCAAAGGCTTGAATGTTTTTATTTTAAGAAATAGGAACAAGCATGGTTTTGTGGTTAAGAAGTTTGCTCCCCATCCTTGTGGTTTCCGATGCATTGTGTGGCACTTTGAGCAAGTGTTTTCCACTTTATCCCTGAGCCGACCAAAGTTTTGTTAGTGGATTTTGTAGAAAGATGCTTGTTGTGTGTGTATGTGTGTGTGCGCGCGCGCACATGCACACCCATGCCCATCTTGACGTCACAAGATGGTTGTGAATGTGTGTCACCATCATAATAACAATGCTCTTTTGTGTCCAGTCTCCTGTGAAACACATCTAGCCATTCTTGGAAACAGGTGAGGGTTGGCAACTGGAAAGGCATCTAGCTATAGTAAATCTACCTCAACAAACCCATCTGACCTAAGCAAGCATGGAAAAGGGGACATTCATAATGATGATGATCTAGACTATGCTAGTACAGAAAAATAAATGTGAATGATATATATATATATATATATATATATATATATATATATATA
>NC_068991.1:18109586-18138330 GCF_001194135.2 Octopus bimaculoides | reverse complement strand
AATATAACGAATTTTCAAACATTGTTTTCAAATGATTATAGTCCCTGTCTGTATATATGTACAAGTGGAGGCGCAATGGCCCAGTGGTTAGGGCAGCGGACTCGCGGTCATAGGATTGCGGTTTCGATTCCCAGACCGGGCGTTGTGAGTGTTTATTGAACAAAAACACCTAAAGCTCCGCGAGGCTACGGCAGGGGATGGTGGCGAACCCTGCTGTACTCTTTCACCACAACTTTCTCTCACTCTTACTTTCTGTTGTGCCTGTAATTCAAAGGGTCAGCTTTGTCACACTGTATCACACTGGATATCCCCGAGAACTACGTTAAGGGTACACGTGTCTGTGAAGTACTCAGCCACTTGCACGTTAATTTCACGAGCTGGCTGTTCTGTTGATCGGATCAACTGGAACCCTCGACGTTGTAAGCCACGGAGTGCCAACAATATATGTACAGAAGTATATGCGTTGACTACAGCAGTAGAGCATTTTAGCTCATATTTCTAGCAATGTAGGTGTTTCTAATACCCTAGTCGCACTTAGTGACAATTTTGTGTGTGTGTGTGCACCATCATCATACATCCACTTTCCATGCTAGCATGAGTTGCACAGTTCAACATGACTCAGTATATAGGAGGACCATGTCTTGCTCAAGCATTTGTTTTGGCATGGTTTCTATAGCTGGATACCCCTCTATGAGAAACACTAATTATATTCATTAATATTTATACATAACACAGCCTGTATTAGGAAACTTAAGATAAACTTAAAGTAGTTAAGCTACAGTTTTTTGGGTTTTTTTTTTTTAAAGATCTTTGCTGTAGAACTTTAAACAGATGTCTAGTTGGCTACTATTTAGAGGACATGAGCCCTTCATCAACTTCATCTTAGTTTATATACTCTTTTACTTGTTTCAGTCATTTGACTGCGGCCATGCTGGAGCACCACCTTTAGTCGAGCAAATCGACCCCAGGACTTATTCTTTGTAAGCCTAGTACTTATTCTATCGGTCTCTTTCAGTTTCCGTCTACCAAATCCACTCACAAGGCTTTGGTCGGCCCGAGGCTATAGTAGAAGACACTTACCCAAGGTGCTACGCAGTGGGAATGAACCCGGAACCATGTGGTTGGTAAGCAAGCTACTTACCACACAGCCACTCCTGCGCCTGTTGATTTCTTATTGACTCTGGAGTAATTGTTAAAATTAAGATTTGTGTCGTTTGGCCTTTTTAATTGTGGTTTAAATTCACAGAAGGACACCAATTCAGCACTGCAATCTAACAAAGTACTTGTCAATTTTATAATGTTACCAGCTGACCCCATGGCGTCAAAAATCACGGCTAATTGTATTTTAGAGTTGAAACGCTGTTTGATTTTTCTTTTCAGCGTTGAATGTTCACCATCCCACTTCCATTGCATACACACACACACGCCTCTCTTTTACATATACTCACACAGAGTTGAAACGCTCCCACTATCAGTTTGTCATCACTCTTTCCTTTCTCATTCATATGTTGTGACAGAGAAAAACACAAGAGTATTATTATAGCAGATTGTTGTTGCTGCTGCTCACATCTTGTCAATTACTGTCCATCTTGTCACACCTTTTTATGGTTCAGTGGAGCAAGCTTGAGAGAAAAAGATGTAACATAAACCACTGACTTGGCTTAATGTCAAAAACCAAGTTGACTCAATCAATTCTGGTTCTTATTTTTAATACACAAGTAATAGGATTTTTTTTTTGCCTAAATAGTTAAATGTAGTGAAGTCATGTGGCCTAGTGGTTAGAGTGTTGGGCTTGCAATTATGAGGTTGAGGGTTCAATTCCTGGATTATGCAGTGCATTAAGTTTCTTGAGCAAGACACCTCGTTTCAATGTTGTTCCAGTCTACTCAAGTGAAAATGAGTACCAGTTGAGTGCGGAGACAGCCGTCTTTCCTTCCAGCTGTCCCATCCTGGATGTTCTGCTAGGTCAAAAGTAGGAGTGCATAGAGGACGTCTATGTGCTTGCAGCTGCATGGACGCTGAAAACAATTAACAAAAACATGATACTCACCTATTGTGTGTGCGCGCGCGTGTGTGCGTGCGCGTGTGTGCATGCATTGTTTTTTAACATAGTTATATTCTGCTAGCAACAGCTGTGGTTATGAATGAGTTAACATATGACAGCATAATTTGACTGTATGAATATTTATATGTAATGGCAAAGGCAAACACTACAAACCATGCAAGCAGCAACAGCAGTAGGAGAGTCTGAAAGACAAACTCATTGACAACAGTTACATTGTTATATGTAGTACAGTAACCAGTTGTGAATGTTATACAGTTAATGCTTTGACAAGAGTTTGTGGTTAAATGAGTTATTAGTATTACCAAAGTACCTCTGTTTACATTCATCCTTGCTCTAAAGTTCAGATGGAAATGTAGGAGACAGAGGAGAGTAGGAGTAGTCAGTGGTGACTCAAGACAGGCAGGCATGTTGGGTGTCTACTCTATCTAAATATAATTAACTAAGGATTTCTTTAATATCATCATCAGCAGCAGCAGTATCTTTCATCAGTTCTTTCAATATTGCTACTGGCTTAACTCGTCTTACAATAGTTTTTTCTCCATGTGTCTTCAGCTCTTATATCAGCATATCGTTTTGTTGATTTCAAAAACCTGCCCTAACATCTTCCATCTTGAGTGTTCTTTGATCTGTTTTTCTATTAATGTGGGTATCTTTGACTACTAGGTACCCTTTTTCGCTCAAGCTTATGCCATATTTCTCTATTTACATTATATGATCTAACTGTAGTGCAGTCATCTCTTACATAAGTCTACCTTTTGACTAATGTTTTACTCACTTCCTCCGCTCACTTGTACTCAGTTTAACATTACTCATCCACCAGTTCACACTGCACTCCTTCTCCCCCCCCCCTCTCTCTCACTCTGTGTGTATGTGTATGTGTGTGTGTGCATACATGTTTGTATATATATATGTGTGTGTGTGTATGTATATATAGTAGCTGATATAAATGTTGGTTGGTTGGTTGATATTCCAGTCACGCTATACATCATGAAGAGAGAGAAGAGTGTTTAAAGTAAGAGGTGCAAGATGAGTGCACATACAAGGCTTGGTGGCAGGAGATGGAGTAGAGGGAGTAAATGACAAAGTAGTCATGGGAAAAGTTACATAAATAAGAAATTTGTTTATTAAATTTTATTTTAAGGCAATACCTTTTTGAAAATTAGCATTCATTTCATCTTTTTGTATTAGCACCAAAAAAATTTGATGAAAATTAAATTATGATTATTGTATGTGTGTTGTATCTTCTGATGCTATCTATGTTGGCAAAAGTACATTTTCTAAATTACCCATTATATACCAAGTGATGTTCTAGTGCAGTGATTTTCAACTGTTTTTTTTTTACTTATGGACCTCTTTGATTACTATTTTATTCAGATGAACCCCTATTGCTACTCGAAGTTTAAAAACTAATTTTATAGATACTTCTCAAAATTCCTCTTTTGTTTTTCGTAAAGCATTAAAGAAAGAAGCCAAGCTGGGTTTTTTTGCAATAAATACATCTAAAGTAAAAAATTTTCACAGATCCCTAATATACTACTCTGGATCCCTTATTTTCTAGTTTGCTTGTTGGACCTCCCTCCAATTTTATATGGACCTCCATGGATCATATGGACCCCAGTTGAGAACCACTGTTCTAGTGTATGTGTGTGTGTGTGTGCACGTGTGCCAGTGTATGTATACACACACACACACACACACACACATATGGTCATAACTGCCATCACACTATGCAGTAACTTGGGGGAAGTTTCTAATCTTGTAGACCAATGCATTTGTATCAACATTAGGAAAGGCATCCAGCTGTAGAAACTCTGCCAAATCAGATTGGAGCCTGGTGTAGCCATCTGGTTTCACCAGTCCTCAGTCAAATCGTCCAACCCATGCTAGCATGGAAAGCGGACGTTAAACGATGACGACGATTTAGTCGTCAGGAATTGTGTGAAAGCCCATCATGTATGCATACCTGCATATATATATATATATATATATATATATATATAATACAAATGATATATGAGCATATGCATGTATACATACATATATGTACATACCTACATCTACATGTATATATAGATGCATATCCAGGTACAGGACGTTAGAAAAATGAACGGGGACATAAAAACAAAACGGACTTTGTTTACAGACAACAGAACGAACACACAGGAAAACAGACAAGCCACCTATGGAATTTTTCCTTCATCCGCTGCCTCTATTCTAAACTAGGCGTTTCGAAGATGAGGCAGAACGCGCTCTTAGAATAACTCTTCCTGAGTAGTGAATTAACCCACTAAACAGAGGAGTCCAAGGTAGCAAACACAAAGATAGATAGATATAAGATAGAAAGGTATGGATTTGTATATATGTGTGTTTGTATTGGTGATCAGGTGTATTGAGCAAAAAGTACCTTGTGGAACCAGCTATGCCCAACAATGCAACAGCATAAAATAACATGATACAAAAACAAAATGTTTACATGTATATATGTTATGTGTTAAGTGTGTGTCTGGATTCAGGCAAATGTATGCATGTATGATATATAGAGACAACAATAAGGGTTAAGTCAAAAACTATAGGCAGTTTTTTTTTTTTAATTCAACTGGAAATGCATTTTTACAAATTTTGAAAATACAAACAGTTTGTTTCAATAGAAAATAAAAATTTGGATTAAAAAAAAAATGTATTGTGAATACAAATTTAATTAGAAACCTCCCCCCCCCCCATACTCACCTCCAAAAACAATACAGAAATAATTTTCTTTTCTACTAACCTTCTATAGTTTAATAGAAATAACCTTTGTTTCTAATTAATATTCTTTTTAATTAACTTGGTGTTTTTATATTTGTTTCACTACCCCTATTTTCTATTCTAACAAATTAAAAATACTTTTTATATGTTCAATAATAATAATCCATGTTTATCTTACTTACATGGTTTTTATGTCATAACAGTTTTGTTTACATTGATTCTTCTCGTCACTAGTGGGTGAATGGTTCTGCAAATTCAGGCATTTGCACGAATTGTTGGAGCAGGTGTTTACTGTTTTGCTGTTTTAATAATTTTTGCTTTTTTATAATGTTTTTTCTATTTTTGTTTTGTTAATTGTTTGTATATCTTTTCTAACACTAATCACAGAACTCAGATGGAAAAAATATTTACAAATAATGGGAGAGAGGGATTCTGTTATTTATTGAGGCACCATTGAAGGTTTTTTTTTTTTTTTCTTTGTTAAAAGTGATTTACTGGAATGCTTTCCAGCAACTATGGAAAGATTTCAGATTAATACTGCAAGTAAACAAAGCACTCATAAAAAACATCTTGCTCCTCTTTTCCTCATAACTGCATATAGGAGTGAGTTGCACTACCCTGTGGTACCAATTTGTTTTTACTGTTTGGTCAATTGTCTTTGAATGTTATAGGTCTTTTGCTAAGTGTAATGTAGTGCTAATGATGGAATACATATAGATAGGTTGTAATACTTAGATACATTTAAATAACTTGCTTTCAGCAGGAAGGTTCAGCAACTTGTTTACTTCAAGTGGCTGTGGCTCTAAGTAAGTTGGGATTAGTTTTTCTCTTACAATCTCATCCTCATATTCTGGAATCACTAGTTGGAGCTAGTCTAACCAATTTCTTAGTGAAAGTTAACACATGTAAGTATAAGTATGTTCTGGCAGAGAAGAAAACCCTCAATTGTTATATATATATTATACTATAAGGCTTAAACTGCAATGCATATATAGCTTGAAGGAAGTTAGTAGATATTATTGTTTGAGTGTATTACACAAGCAAATTTCAGAAACCAGTTTTCAGTAGTATAGCAGTGTTGGTGATGAAATTAGGTGAGCAAAAGCCATATATAAGTTAAGATTTTCATAATAGCAGCACTTGAGCCAGTGCCTTTGTTTTTACTTAGCTTTTACCACTTTCTCTACAAATAGTAATGGTTGATGTTGCAATTATACAAACAAAAGAAGTCATAAATTCATTTATACCCAAAATACATGATTATTGAAATAAATATTCTGAAAACCACATTTGGCTATACTCATCTAAGAATTCTTAAAAAAAAAAGTTCATTATAGATGCAATTAAGCATTTTTAATAGTTGTGAATCAAAAAGCTAATCTCATTAGTTTTTTGTAGTGAGACTTCTTAATTAAGAAACATAACTGTCTGTCACTGAAAATGTAACTGATTTGCCTTTTGAGAGGCCATCACTTTTTTTAAAGTAAATTCGTAAGAAATATTTCATGGAGTTCTTCAAGAGTAAGGCATAATATTGGTTTCAGAATGTTTATCATTTTTTCAGGGTATGTATTGCTAGACTACTCTACTATACAACTCTTATTGTATATTTGTAACCTCAGACATATATATATATAAACAAATCTATCAATGAAGATTTAATAGTAAATTGAATTTTTTATTTCACTTGTCCATTAAATTAATTTTGAGACTTTGAAGTTATATTTTTTTGTTGTTTTAGTTTGTATACTTTGACAAGTGTTTTCAGTTTCAGAAACTATTGATTTCATGTTTCTTTTTTTTTTTTTTTTTCAATTTTAGCTATTTTGTTTTGTTTTGTGTGGTCTCTATTTATATATTTCAGTTCCCCTTTAGAATGAGGAGCAGATAGGGGTCATTCCTTTGGTTCCCATCAATTTGACTAGTTTTGTCCACAAACTGTTGCTGCATCTGACTTCAATGCCTGAGTTTTGCAAGTTATACAAACAAACAAGCATTATACTTCTAATGTGTTGTTTCTCTTTGTAATCTGTCCTAATTACCACCAAGTTTGTGCAGGACACTCAAGGATACTGACAATGAAGCAACTGCTGGATTTTCAAAGTAGTGGTTTCCTATTAACATCATCATCTAGGTCTATTCAGAAGATTTTGAGAACAATACTGGAAACTAACAAAACACATTGTTTATAATAGCGATCTATACTTGTGGCTGCTAGTGTAGTGTCTAAGCTCTGTTTCCTTGGCATGACGGAGATTAGAAACCAAATCTTCGTTTGTTTTTGAGGTCTGTAGAATAATAGTTTTATCAAAGAAACAACAAGGCCTCACCTTTCTCCATTGTGCTTAGTGCATGGTATCTATCTTCACTTGACTGAAATGAGAAAACAAGAATTAAAGTAATATTTTAAGCCATAAACATAAGCACTGTTCCAATAATAGGATGCAAATGCTTAATACTTTGGCTGTTTTGTTAGACAGTCAATTAACCTGACTATCAACAGCACCCTTTTTTGAACAGCTTATGTATTGTAAAATAAATAATGAAAAGTTTTTCTTCTGACATTACTGGAAGGCATTGTAGTGCATTGGTTGCAACCCTAGTTTTCAAGCAGAATCAACAACACATTTTGATACTTACTTAAAACCATTTCTGTGGGTTTAGGTCGCTAAAATGCTCTTCAAACAGCATGAACAGTACTGTATCTATTTACTTTTCTCTAAAATTCTAAAATCTCAAGTTTCTTGTCCGAGGATGAATGTGTATCACAAACAAATTTTCAGAAAAAAACATGTTCGTAGGAGTCGAAATTGTGAAATTTTAAAATCATTTTAAAGCAGCATTTGAAGAGTGAATCAAGGGAAATAATTCGTAGATTATTGCTTTTCATTAGAGACGAAAAAATTTCCAAGGGAAGTAATTAAGATGTTTATAAAACAAGAAAATTTGTTTAAAATGACCCTATTGCAGAATAGCTTGGGTAAGTGTTATCTACCACAGCTCTGGGTAGACTGAAGACTTGTGAGTGAAATTGGATAGATGGAAACTGTGCAGAAGGTTATCAGGTGGATTGTACCTATAACATCCTTAAACAGAGTTTTGGACACTTTCTTTGATGGTTTCCACATTTTCAATTCACTGTGAAACACAGCTTTAGAGATCCTGGTGTCTTTGATATGGATCAAATGTCCCATCAGCACAACTGCTATTCCATCAGAATAGACTTGACTTCAGGTATATTTTTGGCTTGTTGTAGGACCTCTTGATCAATGATGTGGTCTCGTCAGGGAATGTTCATTATAGATTGTGGTTGACATAACTGACAGCTCATTTTTACATGCTAGTGATACAATGTGTAGGTCTCAGTAGAATACAACAGTCAGGATAGTACAACTGCTTGGTAGACTTTTCATTTTGATGACAGTTTTATGCCATGTTATTTTCATGATTGATCTTCAAATTTCATGAACGCAATTGTAGTTGACAATATTCTATGATCCACCTTCACATCCAGGCTGTTGTAAGTAATTGTACTGTCTAAATATGCAAGCATTTTCTTGCTTAGATGCTTATTTGTAATTGTAATGGTCAGGATTTTGTGTGCCAACACTCCAGGTTTAGGTGGGTGCAAGATATCAGGCTTTATCACATTTATTGACTGGGTGAAAGATGATGCCACACATTGAAAAGAGCATATAATTTTCTAGATATCTTTTATGGAATAAGCTACCAGGGCTAAGTCATTGGTGAAAAGAAGTTTGCAAATACACACTTCACATCACTTCCAATGTATATTAGTCTTGATATTGTTCAACAATCCAGCATCAACTCTTGTGTAGATATACACGCCACCTCTGTGATCACTTGCTAGCTTTTTAAGCACAGTACCTGGAAATAATGCAAATAGCATTGGAGTGAATGCAGAGCTTTGTTTTATTTCATGGTAACTGGTAAAGGGCCTGAGCTGCTGTTTTCAAGAGATAATGGCTGACATATCATTGCAACATTGCTTGACAATCTCCACAAGTTTATCTGGGCATCTGTATGTTTTGAGCAGGGTTTATAAGCCCTTTCATCTCACCCTGTTGAGAGATTTTGTAAAGTCAATGAATGTAATGAAAAATGGAATGTGTTCTGTGATATATATGTGATAGATTATATGTATACTTAATCAATAAATTATGTATATATTTATCATTTATATATATATATATATATATATATATATATATACTCTAAGTCAAATCCAGTATGCACACTTACATACTTTGTTATATACTAACATACATGCATTTAGGCACACATTAGGTACAGGCCTGGCTGTGTGGATGATTGACTTCTATCATAGCCAACAACACCTGCACCTTGCGAATGAAGTTGATGTTGGAAACAGAAGAAATCTGTTGTATATAGATATACGTACATGCGTGTGAGAGGGAATTCATGTTATTTTCCCTTACCTTTACATGTGTGGTGATTGGAAACAGAAAGTGTCACTGTTTATACAGGCAGTGTCATTTGCTTGCAGTCCATCGCAATAGCATGTCCAGCTTATCTTACTTGGAAACAGATGATGATTGATGTCAGGAAGGGCAACCAGCCATGGAATACTCTACCTCAGTGTAGTCTCATCTGACACAAGCAAGCATGGAAGGAGTAGATGTTAAAGCAATGATGTGGATGATCACACACCTAGGTACAGCCATAGGCATAACTGTGTAGTCATGAAATTGGCTTTGCAGCAACAATCTCACTGCTTAGCACCTTGTGTGTCTTTTGCTATAACTTTAGGCAGCCAGTCTTGCAAGTGGACTTGTAGATGGAAACTGAAAGAAGCTCATCATGTGTGTGTGTGTGTGCTCATGTCTCATGTTAATACACTATTTTTCAATAAAAATCACCATTATAGAAGCAGTGTTTTTCATTTGCGGTCTTCTAAGAAATTCTTTCTGGCCATTGTTCTGTTCATGTTGGAAGGACTAAGGGAAACAGATTAGGGTTGGTGGCAACAAGGGCATCTGGCGATAGAAAATCTGCTTCCACAAATTTCCTTTGATTCATGCTAGCATGGAAAAGTGGACATCAAATAAAATTGATGAGATGGACAAGGACAACCGTGTAAAGAGGTGCTGATATCTAACTGTGGAGGGAACCTATGCAAGGGGTAGACCCAGGAAGACATGGGACAAGGTGGTGAAGCATGATCTTCGAACATTGGGCCTCATGGAGACAATGGCAAGTGACTGAGACCTTTGGTGATATGCCATGCTTGAGAAGACCTGTGAAGCCAAATGAAATTGTAGTCGTAGCTGATGCTGGTGTCACGTAACTGGCACCCATGCCGGTAGAATGTAAAAAGCACCCATTAAACTCTTGGAGTGGTTGGCATTATGTAGGGCATCCAGCCATAGAAACCATGCCAAATCAGATTGGAACATGACGCAGTCCTTCAGCTTACCAGTTTCAGTTAAATCATCTAACCCATGTCAGCATGGAAAGCAGATGTTAAAATGGTGATGATATATTATGTATATACACACACACACACAGGTGTAGACATGGCTGTGTGGTAAGAAAGTTGCTTTCCAACATCATGGTTCTGGGTTCAATCTCACTGCATGGCACCTTGGGCAAATATCTTCTACTGTAGCCACTGGCCAACCAAAGCCTTCAGAGTGGATTTGGCAGAAGGAAACTGAAAGACACATGTCATATATCTGTGTGTGTGTGTGTGTATCTATGTTTGTCCCCCACTACCATTTTACCAGTGTTGGTGTGTTTACATCTTTGTAACTTAACGGTTTGGCAATAGAGACCGATGGCATAAGTACCAGGATTGAAAAAAAAGTACTGGCATTCATTCATGTAACTAAGAATTCTTCAAGGTAGTGCCCCAGCATGGCCACAGTCTAATGACTGAAACAAGTAAGATAAAAGATATAATTTTGTTTGTATGTGTGCCACACCTCATTATTTATGCAACTCCATGGACTCGCACGCATGCAGACACACACATGCATAAATTGCTTTCATTCTCCAAAAGTGTTGGATTTCTCTGATGTTCCCCTCCACCATCTGTTATACATAACAATAATAATAATAATCTGATAGCTCAACACTTGGATGTGTTATTAAAATTAGTAAAAAGATAAAGAAGAGATGGTTCATCATTTCTAATATTATGATAATAATGCGAAAAAACTATTTGTTTTTGGAATTGTATCTCACTCAAGGGAATCGTGCCAAATGTCTATATTGATAACTACATGCATGTTTGGGCTGAGTAACTTCCTGTTTTTCTAAAGACAATGTCAATATTATTTTCTCCTCACCACTTTGGTGTATCAACACTTTCATGTTATCTGTGTGTGTGTGTGTGTGTGTTGTGCTATGTGTTTCAAGGGTATGTATGATGTATTTTTTTTCTTAAAGAATATTTTAGGGAAAAATGAATGCTCTTTTTTAATGTTTGTGTGTGGGTTTTTTTATTTATTTATGGTTATGGGTTTATTTCACATTGTGTGTGTGTATACACATGTATATTTATTAGTGTGTTTCTGGGTCTATATATTTTATATTTATTATTCTTATATGATAGTCAGCTTTTCTTAGAATTTCCTCGCACCAGCATGGGAGGTGGGGTAGGGGATGGTAGCAGCAGCAGTGGTGAGGTTAGGTTGGTTGTTGTTGTGGTGGTGATGACGATGAGGATTGTAGAATGGTAAATGAAGAATAAGTTTTCTTGTACTTGTTTCTTTGTAATTTTCTATTTAATCTCTATAGTGATGCAAACTCAAAATATTTCAGCTTTCAAGCTCTGCAACCAACCATAGGATAGCTTGATTTATATATATACTTCTACTATCTATATATAGTTTCACATATGTTGATGGAACTGTGTGTTGCAAGACTTGCAGATTTGTGATAAAGTAGTATTGCCTACACCAGCTGACTCTACATTCTGGTTTCAATTGCAGTGGAAGCTATATAACTTGCCCCTCACCCTATGTCTGAAAGTTGAGCATTCACTGGTTACACTAGATTGAGAACTAACAAGTGAGTTGGTCTGTGTCATGGCTGACTTGCCCCTTAACACATCACACAAATACAATGCTTTTAGTGGAAACTGGAATACTATTACAGGTGTTACAAGAACATTTTTCATTCAACGGAAACAGACATTTCTATTCTACCACAAAAATTTTTCATTCATAACTTGTTAACTCTCTTTTCATTCATAACTGTCTATTAACTTGTTTTCCTGTCATGTTCTTTTTTCCTTCTGCTTTCTTTTGCAACACAACTGCAACCACTTCTTGTATGGGCCATGCAAGAGATATATGTTTCCCCTCTCCCACTTCTCTCTCTCTTATCCTCCAATCATTGATTTCTTTTTTATGCATAAGACCAATTTTATAAGGAATATTTGATACAGCTGTGACCAACCTTTCTCTCTTGAGAAGCTTATCTGTTGATAATTTTTCCTGTAGAAAGAATTAAACTCAGCACCACAAATTGATGAATCACTCATCAAGTTTACACAGTACCCACCTTCAAATTTAACAAAACAGGGTGGCAAGTATAAATGAAAGCCAACTAGCTGTGATCTGTGCAATAACTAGCATGCGTGGGTGTGGTATTTCAGTGCAATGAGATTTCTTCATACAATGACAGGGCATAAACCAGCAAACTTTTCATTGGTTGCCTAGTACCTAATTGTCACAGCCATCTGCACTCTTTCCTATAAGATCCTTTGTTGACCAGCATTTTAAAAAATTTCTAAGTTAACTGATACAGAATTTGAAAATGAAATTGTGAATGAGGAATTAAAACTGCATTGTATTTAGTCCTGTCAGAGACTCTGATCTTTGACCATGACTGCCACTACATCACCTTACAGTCATTCACTTCAAACACAGACTAACGAAAGAGTCACTGTATGGTTGCTTGACTTGCTATATGTAGTAGCTAATCCTCCTCAAATCAAAAAGACACATTGAACTAAGATATCTTTGGTCAAATAGATCTGTTCAGTGAGGTGGAACTTAGATTAAATAAACAATAAACATGCATGCAAACACAAAAATAAACAAAATCCATTTTCTCAACCACTTCATTGTGTGTGTGTTTCTCTCCTTAGCCCTTTTTCCTCATAAAGCAAAATGTTCAAGTTCTCTCTCACTTACTGGAACTTATCTGCCCCATGTGTTTCCACCAATTACAATATTCCACCTCCTCAAGTATTAATCCGTCTGCTTTGCAAATGTGGCAGTAGTTGGTTTGGTTGTGTGTGTGTGTGTGTGTGTGTGTGTGTGAAACTCGTAGTTAATGTTGCAGTAAGTCAAGTGACAATATGATACAACGAGCAAGTGGAGATGAAGTGGGTAATGATGTGGAGGGTGGAGCTACAAGCTGTAATTACTGTGTCAGGTGGCGGCAGTAATAGCAGAACAGTTTCCTGATTTTCTACACACACACACACTCACTCACTCACTTTGTCACCAGAATGTTTTGTCAACTAATTTTGTTTTCATTTGTAGGTGTGCATTTGTATGCTTTTATTTGTGTGTGTGTGTGTGTGTGTGTAATACTGCTGCTATGAATCCTACTTATGCTGAATACACACACATATCAATATCGGTAGACACATAAATCAGTGATATGTAAATGACAACAATTCAAGATGGTTGTATTAAGTAAAGAACCTGAAAGTGCGTTTCAATAACCTATAGACTTTGTGTGTACATGTGTGTGCGTCTGCGTGCGCATGCATGTGTGTGTATGTGCACGTGTGTGTTTCAGTGTTTATGTTTGCTCCAGACTACTCAACTGAAAAGGAGTTCCAGCCTTGTGCAGCCCCCCACTCCTCTCTCTCTCTCTCTCTCTCTCTCTCTCCTCCTCCTCCTCCTCCTCCACACAGCTGTCACATCTTGGATATTCTGCTGGGTCAAAGTTGGGAGAGCCTTGAGTGTGACTGTGTCTGCTCGTGACGACACAGGCACTTAAAACACTAAGCAAAAGCATGATACATGACACAGTCATATTCGCTTGCAAGTGTCAGCAGTAGTTTTATATGTAATATAGTTCAGTGTTTAAGTTTGTGTTATTAATATTATTGTTGCTCTTTATACAGCTAATTTGCAAACTTAGAGAGAGCAGATTATTAACTAATTTAATTTACTGCTTACTAAGGAGAAAATTAAAGCTACTCCTTTGTGAAAAGATAAAATTTAAGAATTGACCAAAAAAGTGCTTATCACCAAACTACAACTGATCTAACTGCTCTGAGTTCAAACTTTCCTGATGCAGAATACACCTTTAATTTTGCTTAATTCAAATAAAAATATTGGTTTCAAATTTTGGCACAAGACTAGCAACTTCAGGGTAGGGGTGAGTCGATTATGTCAACCCCAGTACTCAATTGGTACTTATTTTATCAACTCTGTAAGGATGAAAGGTAAAGTTGACCTCGGTGAAATTTGAACTCAGAGCATAAAAACAGATATAATGCCACTAAGCATTTTACCCTGCTTGCTTCCGATTCTGCCAGCTCACCATCTTATTTCAAATAAAAATATCAAAAGAAGGTTTGTTATGTTTTTTTAAGTGAATAATTAGTGATGGTGGTGCCTGACATGGCAATAGTCCAGTGGCTGGTTCTGGTAACAGAATAATAATATATCATCGTTTTTTAGTCACATCCACTGCAGGAAGCAAAAGGCAAGGCATTTATCTGTAAAATAAGATTATTCAAATAATCTATACATGTTTCCACTAGGCCATTTGATTACTTGACTACTATTATTGAAAAAGGTGAGAGGCAGGAGAATGTATAAACAAATAAAAAGTGTACAATAGGTAAGAAATTGGATTATAGGCTATCTGGTCTTGTGTTCAAACCTTAAAACTTGATAGCTGTTTTTTTTTTAAACTTATAAATCTGCTTGTCTCTATGTATCCAGCTGATGACCGGTTCCACTTTTACTATACCACTTGTGTGATTAACATGAAGACAAAGCATAGAATTGTGAGAAAAAAAACTTAGATTTAAAAATAATCTACCTAGCCCATGCTAATTTGGGAAGAAAAACCATTACTATAAAAACAGTATGTGTGGCATGCACGAAACAGCCCTTGAGTCATTTTTAGAATTTTGTGTGTGTGTGTGTGTGTGTGTTTTATCAAAAACAAGTGTCCAGTGGAATGCATATCCTGTTTTACCCAAACAGAAATCAGGGACAGATATAATATTTTGTTGGATTCATTGTGTTTGATAAAATATACTGACACATCACACTGAGTTTTTGATTCTAGATGGCTAGTCATATTTCTGTGAACTGGTTATACTATGTGTGTGTGTGTGTGTGTGTGTTTGCAACAGAGTAGGCTCCACTAAAGCACCCAAAGTGTCGAGTGTTAATGTGGGTGACAGATAAAGTATAACGTTTCAAATTCAAAATTTGACTGAAATTGTAAAACAAGCCTTACATATAAAGTGTTATTTCTGTATCAGTCCTTCTTCATTTTATTTTTCCTAATCTTTCTCCTTTCTTCCTTACTATCTAACTTATCCTTTTGTTTAACCAAGTTGCTTTTCCTTACTTGGTTGATTTTAATACTGTTTCCTGGAAATGAAAATATTGTCCCCTATACCTGATTCGGTTGCTTTATTCTCTACTGATCAATTAAGATTGTGTACTTGTTAATGATTGATCACATTAGACTGGCTATCAGATTTATAGAAGCCTGTAAATTTGTATGGATCCAGACATGGCAGTATTGCAATCATGCAATTCCAGATTTGATTTTACTGCATGGAATTTTGGGTAAGTATCTTCTATGATAGCCTTGAATTGACTCAGATGAGTGAAACCAGGCCAACAGAAACTATGTGGAAGCCCATCAGGTATACTGTATCTGATCTGAGTTGGCCGACTTTATCTGTCACGTGCATTAAGACCACTTACTGAAACCTTGGATGTCTTTAGCAAGTCATTTGTTTTTGTACTTGCCTTTCCTCCACACATAAAGGAGGCCTTACAAAAGGTTATATGCACTGCCCTATTTCCTTTGCATATATATTTTTTAAATCACAATGCTGGAACTACATAATGCTTGTGTCCACTTAATTTCACTCTTTTGATACCAACCTGCCCGAGACCATGCCTGGTTTTATGATACAAACTTCCTGTTTAAAGTGATCTAAATTAAAATCTTCCATCGAAATTTCATGTCAGTTTATGTTCCAAACACCAGCTTAATAACGACAAAGTTATTTTACTAAATTTTTTCATTATTTTCAAGACTAATTAGAACAAATGCAGTGTTTTTCATCAAAAATGTACCAGAATGGTTAAATATAATCCAGTGTATCAAACTATGTAAAGTAGAGTTCAACAGCAGATACACTGATGGTTTTGTAATGTAGGTCTTATAGGCTGCATGCACCCTGCCATAGTACTGCTTTGCATCTTTACAGACTGGGACAGTGAGAATCAAATACTTTCGGCAATGGACACAATGCCTTGTTAGTTGCATGGTGCAAGCCATTGAATTGCAGTATGCTAGAATCTCATGTACATATAGTGTATGTTCATATATATATATAAACATATGTACACATGCACATATAGAGAGAGATAGAGGGTAGTATGTAACCATTATGGGATACTACTATGCTGTACTATACTATTATAATCAACTTTAACCTCCTCTTTTTAAACAGAAGGTGGTGGTGTATATGTGTAACCAATAGACATTCTCAATTTTCTTTAGTATTATTATTTCGTTGCTGTTGTTTTGATGTTATAGTTTGTGTGTATTATGATATTCTATTTTAATGTTCTTTATCAGAACTGTATTAATAAACACTTGAAACCTTGACATATTATATGTTTCATTATGTAAATATTGTTGTGTATATATGTATGTGTTTTTTGTTGTGTAGCTCTATGAAATTTAGGAAGTATGTAATTTGTTGCTATTCCAAGAAAAAAAAAAGCATACAGCCACTCCTTTGTTGGTTGGTATGTTTGCATGTGTGTGTATGTACACACACAGTTGTGTATGTGTGTACATACATACACACACGCTAATGACGGATCCTCTACCTCTGTTTCTCAACCATTTTTCTACCTATGGATCCCTTTGGTTCCTATTTTCATGGATGGCCCCTCCTAGTAATTTGATGTTTTAAAATCCTATTATATATTTTTAGAATTGAATATTATTAGGAAAATTATATTTAAAAAAAATTTTAATATTTTGTTCATTGTAGAAGTATAACCAATTTATTACACAACTTTTAACAACAAAATCTGATATGAACCCTGGTTGAGAACCATAGCTCTACATGGTCATTTGGCCTGCTAGAAATAGCAACCAAATTTCCTTCATCACACTCTACCAAGGATGTATTGGCTAATCTACTATACTGCTTGACAGTAAAGTTTAGGTGGTCACGGTTGGAGTGTCTTTGATTATTAGATCTGTTTGGTCTTGACTGATCTATAGTTACACAACAAAAAGAAATGCATTCATATTACATATTTATTATATATATGTGTGTGTGTGTGTGTGTGTGTGTGTGTATGTGTGTTTATTCTCAAGCTTTTTTTTATCTTTTTAGTCACTAGACGACTTTGAGTTCCTGAAGGTATTAGGCAAAGGAACATTTGGTAAAGTTATCTTGTGCCGAGAGAAAACTACCAGCGACCTTTATGCTATAAAAATTTTGAAAAAGGCTGTAATTGTTGCCAAGGTAAAAGAATTATTTAAAAAAATTTTTTTGTTAAACCTGCTTATGTGCAAAACCATCACACCAATGCACACTCATACACACCTACTCAATGTTTTGTCCTGTGTTATCCTTTGTTTGTCTCAGTGTAAAACTTTTGTGGTTAATAAAGTAACTATTACTATTATCATTATTAAGGCAGTGAGCTGGCAGAATCGTTAGCACACTGGACAAAATGCTTAGCAGTATTTCACCCATCGCTACATTCTGAGTTCAAATTCCGCTGAGGTCAACTTTGCCTTTCATCCTTTCAGGGCTAATAAATTAAGTACCAGTGAAACAGGCCTTGTGCCTATAGTAGAAAGGATTATTATTATTATTAAAGCGGCAAGCCGGTAGAATTGCTAGTGTGCTAGGCAAAATGCTTAGTGGCATTTCATCCATTGCTACATTTTGAGTTCAAATCCCACTGAGGTGAACTTTGCTTTTCATTTGTTCGGGGTCAGTAAAATAAGTACCAGTTGAGAACTGGGGTTGGTGTAGTCGACTTACCCCCTCCTCCGAAATTGGTGGTCTTGTGTCAAAATTTGAAACCATTATTATTATTATTATTATTATTATTATTATTATTATTATTATTATTGTTATTATTATTATTATTCTGGCAAGCTGGCAGAATCATTAGCACGCCAGGCAAAATGCTTCACAGCATTTATCTAGGTTTTACATTCTGAGTTCAAATACTACCAAGGCCAACTTTTCATCCTTTTGTGGGGGTTGATAAAATAAGTACTAGTCAGGCACTGAGGTTGATGTACTCAACTGGCTCCTGCTAAATTTTGTGCCTTGTGCCTATAGTAGAAAGAATTACCGTTACGATTATTAGAGTAGGCAGAATCATTAGATCATCGGAAAAGTTACTTAATGGTATTTCTTCTGGCTCTTTATGTTTTAAGTTCAAATCCTGCTGAGGTCAATTTCACCTTCCTTTCAGGGTTGATAAAATAATACCTGTCAAGCACTGGGTTTGATGTAATCAACTAATCTCTTGCCACTAAAATTTCTGGCCTATGCCAAAATTTGAAAAAATTATTATTTGTAGGCATGTCTGTGTGGTTAAAAGACAATATGGTCTTGGGTTCAGTCCTACTGTGCAGTGCCTTAGGCTGACCAAAAACCCTCTGAGTGGACTTAGTAGGAAAAAGCTGAAAGAAGCCCATCGTATACATATGCGTGTTTACATTTGTGTTTCTCCAAACATTTGGTCGGCCATGAGTGATAACATTGCTATTGTTTTGACCCTTCAAAGACCTGCAGAATACAATGTCCCTTACTTGAAAAATCAGGTATGGGTTAGTTACTGGAAAGGCATCTGGTTATAAAACAATGCCTCAATTGTTTATTCACCTATACATGCTAGTATGGAAAACGGATGTAAAAATGAACATTTATTATTCAAGTAGCTGAACATAAAATGGATTGTGGTATTTGATAATGTTGCTTTTCATTCAGATCCCATCTGTCAACTTTTGTCTTTTATCCTTCTGCATCAGTAAAATAAATAAGCAAGCATTTGGGGTCAGTCTTGTCAACTATCCTGTTTCTTCTAGAATTCCTTGCTTCACATGGCAAAATAAGCAACTACCATTATGATTTTCATTTTAATTAATATGTTCTTAAGCAAGTTAAGGTAATTTAACTTGTTTGATTATCAATAGTCTCCACACCCTTTTCATGGTTGAGTGATTATCTATAGGACAGGGGGCGTGATTTAGTTATTAAAACAATCAACAATGACTGATAATGTGCAAATATGTAATTATTTATATGTATTGTTGTTTTTTATATTTGTTTCTAATGATGTGCTTTTTTTCCCATCCAGGATGAAATTGCTCATACTTTGACAGAAAACCGAGTTTTACAAAATACCAGGCATCCATTTTTAACAGTAAGCTTGTATTTGTCTTTATTTGAGCTGAAATTTGCACACACACACACACACTTGCAAGTACTTGTGCACATACATATTCATAATTCGTACACACTTTCATACATACACAGATGTATGTCCATTCAGACTCAGCTGGCACTGCAACAGTTATAATGACAAGGTTTCCAATTGATCTGATCAAGGGAACAACCTGCTTGTAAAATTTAATGTTCAAATAGCTGAGTATGCTACAGTGTGGCACAGGCTGTCCTCTTGAAATGCAAGTACTAACTCATTTTTGCCAGCTGAGTGGACTGAAGCAACATGAAATAAAGTGTCTTGCTCAAGGACGTAATACACTGCCAGGAATGAAACTCATGACTTTATGATAGTAAGTTGAATCACTAAGCCACGCACCTTCACCATTCATACTCAGAAATGCACAAAAATGTATACACAAACAAGTAAAACTCACATAGATGTACTGGTCATGTATCTGAAACCATGCTTGTTCTACACCCAGAAACATCCTAGATCATATCCGATAGGAGGCCAGGCGCCTATCTATTTATCTGTCTCTCTTCTTCCTAAGTGGAGGCGCAATGGCCCAGTGGTTAGGATAGCGGACTCGCGGTCATAGGATCACGGTTTCGATTCCCAGATCGGGCGTTGTGAGTGTTTATTGAGCAAAAACACCTAAAGCTCCATGAGGCTCCGGCAGGGGATGGTGGCGAACCCTGCTGTACTCTTTCACCACAACTTTCTCTCACTCTTACTTCCTGTTTCTGTTGTGCCTGTAATTCAAAGGGTCAGCCTTGTCACACTGTGTCACGCTGAATATCCCCGAGAACTACGTTAAGGGTACACGTGTCTGTGGAGTGCTCAGCCACTTGCACGTTAATTTCACGAGCTGGCTGTTCCGTTGATCAGATCAACTGGAACCCTCGTTGTCGTAAGCGACGGAGTGCCACTTCTTCCTAATCAGCCACTACTACAATGACATCTGCCCTTCTGAATTGACTAGCTGCATATCACCTCCAGCCAGGTCAACTCATTCCATTTGCCTCCTCTCCTCCTATCATTCTTTCTCTATCTCATCTCCCAAACATACTGAGCATACCAATCCAGCTTCCCTTAGGATTCCACTCTCTGCAAGCTCCCCTACCCTTCTGCTCCACATTACTCCCTCAAACATTTACTCACATATGTAAGTTGAACATGAACTGCACCAGCTTGGGGAGGATATGGCTACTGTTCTGCCTCTTCTGTTTGACATGATGCAAATATATGCACACAAACACACAACATAAAATGTCATTATCTATTCTCCTTTCGTCACTCACCCACTCTCTTTCTCTCTTTTTATTTCTTTCCAGCAATTAAAATATTCATTCCAAACAGCAGATCGACTATGTTTTGTTATGGAATATGTGAATGGTGGAGAACTGTTTTTCCATTTATCGAGGGAGCGAGTATTCACTGAAGACAGAACACGTTTCTATGGTGCAGAGATAATTTCCGCATTAGGTTACCTGCATGAAAACAATATAGTATACAGAGATTTGAAGGTAATGTGACTTCCTCTGAGAATGATTTTGTATACTTTTTTTTTTTTATGATGGAGAAGATGCCTGTGTATATCAATTATACATAACACACACACCTGCACACACACATGTATATTTGTATATAATGTAAAGATTGGGTTGAAAAAACCCTGGATAGAAAAAATTCAAAGCCATGTCTCCTGTGAACTTGACAAGTTTTCTACCATTGGGCCAAAGCGATCCTTCAGATTTCTCTATCCAATTTAGAAACTTCATTTTTACCAGCGAGAATCATTTGTTGTTGATGTCATATTTGCTTTCAGACTGCCAATCCACTGTTCTCAGATAATAACCCTTTCTACTATAGGCACAAGGCCTGAAATTTGTGGGGAGTGGGTAAGTCGATCACATCGGCTCCAGTGTTTCACTGGTACTTAATTTATTGACCCCGAAAAGATGAAAAGCTGAGTCAACCTCAGCAGAATTTGCACCAAGAATGTAAGGACGAACGAAATGCTGCTAAGCAGTTTCCCAGTGTCATAACAATTCTGTCAGCCCGCTGCCTGACTGTCCTCAGATAATAAAAACAATCCCATATGTTATGGGGCACCATCCTTTGTGGAAATGATTAGTTTTTAAATAGTACACACCACCTGATTGTTAATTACTACCAGAACATGAAATGAATGAATGCAGTTTTTGTCTTATATTAATGCATGTTAGTCTGCAGTGCTGAGTTCAAGTTTTACCATGCATGTAACTTTGAGAGGGATGACACAGACTGACTTGCACTAGAACCTTTTTTTTTCCCCTTAGTACCAAGGGTTTATTTTAAGTACATAAAAACCTATGGAGATGTGTCTGTACTAAGAAAATGATATGCAAATGTATGCAAATTAAATATAATTTGCTGTTTTTGTCTTAGGTGATAAATTTTTTTTTTTCCATGAGTTTTTAGAGACCTCATCCATAGGCAGTTTTAAATTTGGATGGGGACAAAATTTTGACTTTGATCAAGGCGTTCTCCTATGCTAGCCTAGATATTCTACTTGAAGAGGATGTCTGTAGTATTGACTCTCCAACTTGATCAATGGCGGTACTTGCATCTAATAGCACTAAGAAAATTTCATTATTCAGGATTATCAGTATTTTGGTTTGTGTAAATGAAGATGCATGAATATACGAAGCCATGAATTCATTAATAAACTGATTAATTAATTGAATTATTTTTTTTTGTTTCCCAGTTGGAAAATCTATTGTTAGACAAAGATGGACATATAAAAATAGCTGACTTTGGATTATGTAAAGAAGAAATGTGTTTTGGTGCAAGCACCAAGACTTTCTGTGGTACCCCAGAATATTTGGCTCCAGAGGTTTGTGTTATTCATTGTCTTACTACTGGTTTACCAATGTTATTAGCTTTTTTGTTTCTCTCTCTTTCTCTCTCTACAGCTTCACATCAAGTTATTCATAGAATAACAGGAATTATTGTGACAATATCTTTTTTGTTATTTATTCTGTGTTTCTGTAGCTTAGTAAATTTAGTTGCCATATAGTTGTATTGAGCTCACAAATCTTTTCGACCAAAAACTTTTCAGAGTTATTTACTTTGAATTGTTATCTCCTATCTGATTAGCCTGTTATTACATAACATGCTTCATGAGTTTAGTATACATACCTTATTAGTATTTCCTCCTATGTTCTATATACTCTGGGAATGCATTAAAGACCTTTTCGGGATTACTTTATTTGAATTCTTACTATCGGGTAACTAATTTCATGTTATTACATAACTGACTTCACAATTTGGGTATTCATAACTTATTGGGAATTCCTAAAAACAAAATCCTGTGTAAGACAGTTCGGTATACTCTGTAAATGCACAAAATCCGTTTTAAGGGCTACATACTTTGTATTGTTGTTATTGGATTAGCAAAACAATTATGAGAATGAACCAAGGGATAAGCCCTGCTTTCCCGGGAATTACCAGGTATGTCAGTTAGTAATAACATAAAGATGAAAATATTTAAAACTAAATTTAACAACAAATGTTAGCCTGTGAAGGATCTTTGAAGAACAGGTTAATAAATAACTTACGTACATTGTGGAGAATATAGCATCCCAGTATGAAAGACAAAAAAGTAAATGTACACCCTTTATAGTCCTGTGGGTTCCTAGTGGTTAGGAGCTTAGTACATGACATTAGATTTTGTTTTAAATATTTGCATCTTTGGATTATTATAGTTGAAGGATTTTGAAAATGTTTCTAATTTTCATAACCTGTTTCTAGTGAATAAACAAGTGTATCCTGAAAATTTAATAGCAAAAAGATTATTGATACTGTGTCAGCAGTATTTCAGGAATTTACCTTGAATTACTATTATGTACCTTCTGTTAATCTGACAAAACGGATGATCTGGTGCAATCTGAACCAAAAAGTATTGGATAATTGATGGTGCATCTGTAGTTTTCCAGAACCAAACTTCATTCACTACACATACTGCAGTGGCAGGCACTGCAGTCATAGCTTGTAAGGTACTAGCAAACCAAATTTTGGATCCAAGTTCTATTTCTGGTTGTAACTTATTTCAGTTATATTATTTATGCCATGAAACAATTGTGACCATCACAATTCTCATTCCCTTATCTCTTGAAGTCAGTAGGGTACATGATCCACATATGGATATAGGGTTCATGATCCACATATGGATATTTCTATTTATGAAAAAAAATACCAAACATATGAGACTATTTTATATATAACAAAACTCTCTGAGTGGTTGGCGTTAGGAAGGGCATCCAGCTGTAGAAACTGCCAAATTAGACTGGAGGCTGGTGTAGCCATCCGGTTGCACCAGTCCTCAGTCAAATCGTCCAACCCATGCTAGCATGGAAAGCGGACGTTAAACGATGATGATGATGATGAAAACATAAATATCCCAGCATATTAAAATGAATGCTAGTCACAAAGTAAATAATGAAACAATGTATATTTTTCTCTTTTTGTTTCACTTCATTTCAACTTCGTGTTTTATCTCTTTCTTTAGGTACTTGAAGACAATGACTATGGGAGAGCTGTGGATTGGTGGGGGACGGGAGTTGTTATGTATGAAATGATGTGTGGTCGGTTACCTTTTTATAATCGTGACCATGACAAGCTGTTTGAACTAATCATTCTACAGCCCATACGATTTCCTCGAACCCTTTCAGAAGAAGCTAAATCCTTATTAGATGGCCTTCTCATCAAAGACCCATCAAAAAGGTGAGTTCGAATTTTTTCAGATTTTTAAAAATATTTTGTTTTGTTTTCTTTTTATTCAGTCACAGAAATAAATGCCATTTACACACCACCAGCATTACCAAAATTGACTTGGCACTGTTTGGCATGTAGTAACAACTAGCAACTGTAATTCTCTCCAACAATGCATGCATGCATACACATGCATTCTGGCTCTCTGCTTTCTGAGTTCAAAACCTGCTGAGATCAACTTTGCCTTCCATCCTTTCACGACTCAATAAGTAAAGTACCAGTCAAGTACAAGAGTTAGTTCTTCTCCCTTTCTGGAAGAAATTGGCTGTGTCCAGATCTTGAGAAGGATGTGCTCTGTTAGGTTTCAGTTTGTCATGCTATCACACTATCTTACAGTGATGCCTCTATGATTCCGAGAAGAGTTTAGGGTCTGTGCCAAGGTATACTAAATGCACACATGCTTCATCACATGTTGAAAAACATTGATCTCATTACTAAAATGATGAGGAATAAAGGCAAAACAAAACAATATTATGACTAAAAGTGAAGTAAATAGCCATGGTTATATATATATATATATATATATATATATATATATATAAGGTGAGCTGGCAGAATTGTTAGCATGCTGGGCAAAATGCTTAGTGGCATTTTTGTCTGTCTTTATGTTCATAGTTCAAATTCTGCCAAGGTTGACTTTGTCTTTTATACTTTCAGGGCTGATAAAAATAAAATAAGTACCAGTAGAGCACTGGGGAAGATATAATTGACTTGTTCCTCCTCTGAAATTGCAGGCTTTGTGCCGAAATTTTGAAGTCTATATATATGTATATATTCATATATCTGTCCACTATTCCTAGAAGAGTTCTTTGTGAGATTAGAGTCCTCAAGCACCTCCTCTATAGGGTCCTATCAGAAGCAATTGTCATTAGACTTTTTGGCTGGATTCTTAGCAATGACCAATTGAAACTATGGATATTATCCAACCATCTCATTCTTAATCTGTCCATATGTCTCCTGAGGGTTAGCTTAGCTTGAAGAATCCATCTGGTGATTTTTTTTCCTGCAACATTCTAATTGCATGTCTGTGGTGCCAGAACTGTGACCTCTCAATGCAAAGAAGTAGTGGCTCAACCTGGAGAGACACCCTGAGCTCCAGGCTACTGTACCCTGTCAAGTAATGTTACTCCAGAGATCCTTAGGAGGAAGCCCATTTCAGCCACTTGTATTCATGATCATATTCTTTCAATCATTACTCACCGTTCCTGAATAGGCGGGTAGGGGGAGGGGGCATGAAAACTGAATTGAAGATGGCAAGTTTGGTTTTTTAGCATCTTCTCCTCTTCTGAGGATCAAATGCTGGAGCTGGCCTTCCATTACTTCTAAATATGGTCCTGAGATAATTAAACTTCTTCATTTATCTCACTGATGTACCACTAACCTGCAGAGTGCACTGGGAAGACTTTCTTGAAAGGACCAATGTGTCTGTCTTTTGCAGCAGAAATTCTCGTCCTTGCCTTGCAGTACTCTGCAGCAAACCCATTCAATGCATGCTGGAGATCACCTTCTGATGAGCCTGGTAACACCATGTCATCTGCAAATATCACCCAACTGATTCTACACTCACTGACTGGGATACCACTTCCACAATGGATGTGCAAGTCAATCCAGTTCATAACAATTATGAAAAGGAGATGTGACAATACACATCCTTGCCAAAGTCCAACTCCCACTTTGACTTATATATATATATATATATATATATATATATATATATATATATACATATACATATGTATGCATTTGTGTATGTAACAAATCTTATCCATAGAGAACCTTTAGTGACCTTAATAGAATCTGCTTGGTATTGAGCTGGAGGAAACTGATACTGTAGAATAATTGCACTTTTTTTTCTTTACAAGAATAATAAAATGTCCAAATTTTTCCAAATCTGTCTCACTTTTGCTAGCTTGTAAAACTGAATATAACATGATAAAATGAACAGACTAATTCAAACTTTGTACTGCTCTTGATTGCTGCCTATATGTGCTTTTTATTTGTTTTATTTTTTCCTTGTAGGCTTGGTGGAAGTGAAGACGATGTCAAAGAAATAATGGCTCACCAATTCTTTGCCCCTGTTCATTGGCATGACCTGCTTGAGAAAAAGGTAAACATTGAACATAGGGCATAACAATTTCTCTTATTCTTCCCTGACTTTGTTGCTGTAAATCTTGAATCTTAAAATCTTAAATACCTTACTTTCTTCTTTTTGGCATATGTCATAGTACTGTCTTCACAGCCACAGGTTTTAGGTTCAATCCCTCCTCATGGCACCTTGGGCAAGTGTTTTTTCTACTAAGTCACCAGGCCAACCAAACCCTTGTGAGTGAATTTAGAAAATAGGAAACTATAAAGCCTCTCATCTATCCTCAGGACTAATGAGTTTCTTCTGTCATGTATAAGTTACTTTGGATTTTTTTTCTTTAACTAAGGGTTATCATTTCCTTAGCTGGACTGCCTGTGTACACCCTACAGAATCTACATCTATTTATTCCATCTGTTTGGCAGTGTGATTTTTACTGTTGAAAGCCCCTTTTATCATCTGCCACTTCACAACACTTTTGTGTCTGTAATGTGTGTGTGTGTCCTTGACATTGTGTGGTAATTATCAATCTTTTATGAAAACATGTCTGGCCATGTTGAAAGGACTATGAGCATTACTTGCAAACAGGTAAAAGATGGTGACAGGAATATTGTCTATCTATAGAAAATCTGCCTCAGAATTTTGTCAGATCCATGCAAATTGGAAAACTGGATGTTAAAGTGATGATGTGGATGATAGTCATCTATATATCATACTTAACCCTTTTGATATCAACCCATCTGAAACTGCCTCTGGCTCTGATGTACAAATGTCCTGTTCATTATTTACATTATTTACAATTGACGGATATTTGTCCTTATCTTGTTTGTTGTTAACACAATGTTTCGGCTGATATACCCTCCAGAATCAAACTTCTTACCAATTTGATTAAATGGATCCTCTGTCAGTTTTGACGAAGACTATCCATGTTGTTTAATCAATGGCTCTACCTAGTATAGTGTAAATGGTGAAGTATTCTACAAGTACTTGATCTAATGTAAATGGTGAAGTATTCTACAGGTACTTGATCTATGCACATATACTAACACTTACACACACACACACACACTACTATGTTAGCAATTTTTTTTTATTGTGAACTGAGACAAGGGACATAATTTTACTTACCATGAGTTCTCAACTGATAATATATTCTGTTCTTATCTTTGTCTCATGGTTTTGTTGTTGTTCAGCCTCAGGTCTGCTCTGATCTAGCTGACCTATGATGAACTGCATTCTGCTCATGGTCATCTTATTTAAATTTTCTCAAGTGTGTTCCTTCTTGTTTTAGATCAGTCTTGGCTATCCTGCGCCCCATGGGACTTTCTGAATGTTATGTGTAACAAAAAAAATTGCCTTGAAATTTCTAAGTAGTGTTGCCTGTCTGATGATGATCCATATCTGATGCAACTTACTTCTCGAAAATGGTTGCTCATGCCTGTTTTAGATGGTAGGGTGTGATTTAACCACAACCTACTCGAAACTGCCCATGTCACAGATTCTGTTTTAAAGTGATCTAGATTAAAACTTACCATCAAAATTTCATGGTAATTCGTTCCCAACACTAACTAAAAAATAATGACAAAGTTATTTTACTAAATTCTTTATTATTTCCAAAATTAGATTCAACAAAATCAGTGCAGGCTGACAGGAATTTGGTAACAAAAGGGTTCAGGAAGATGCTTTACCTGCTGATTCTTGTACATAAGTCTCTCGTCTCCATGTTATAAATATTGTTCAAGAAGGGCTGATACAGCTTGGCACTGGTGTTATCACAGGGGATGCTGTCAGAAGGCAGGAAGTTGTAATCATTCTTGTAGGGCGTCTCATCTAACACCAACAGTTTTGCCAATCCACTGTCCATATATGTGTGTGTGTGTGTGTGTATGTGTTTATTAATTTCTTTCCTTCCATTTGCAGATTACACCACCATGGCGACCAGATGTGAAATCTGCTGATGATACAAAATACATCCCTGAGGAATTTGCCCGTGAGCCTGTTGCTCTCACTCCACCGCAGACAATAACTCCACCCCTTGAGGCTATTGAAGAAGATGAGTTCGAGTTACCCTATTTTTCACAGTTCTCCTATCATGGCAGTAGAAGTAGCTTGGGAAGCTATCTTAGCGCGTCTGCAGCAACTGCAGAATTATTTTAACAAAAAAAAAAAACAACCAAAAAAACCAGGCAACAAGAAGCAAAATGTTATAATAATAATAATAATATTAATAATAATAATGATAATAATAAAATATTAATAATAATAATAATTTAACAAAAAATTATTTGGAAGAAAAATACCCCCTCCCCTAAAAAAAATTTAAAATGA
>NC_068991.1:18108190-18109223 GCF_001194135.2 Octopus bimaculoides | reverse complement strand
ATCTTTTGTCTTTTTTTTTTTTTTTTACAATCTGCAATTTAACACTGTAACAATAACATGAAAATAATAATATTAATGATGATGATGATGATTTCTAACATTGGCTCAAAGGTCGCAAGCTTTGGTGGGAAGGATGTAGTCAGCTTGGTCGATCTTCCCACAGCACCTCTTCTGACATTTGTTTTATCAGAAAGGTCAGTGTCTTTGAATTAACAAAAAAACAAAAAGGCAAGGGGCAAGATCGAACTTGTTGAGGTTTGAACTCAGAACCTAAAGGGATGTAACTAAATACCGCAAGGCATTTAATCTGCTGCTCTGCTGTTTCTGCCATCCACCGCAATTAATACTAATAATAAGGATTTTAAATTTTTTTTTTTTTCACTGTTCATTTTCCATGTCATTCCCTAGTCAACCTGGTGATGAATAACCTAAATAGAATTTGATTACTATTCTAGTATATATATATATATATATATATATATATATATATATATATATATATATATATATATATATATATATACTTGCACACATACATGTATACACAGACATTTATGTATGTGTATATATATATATATATATATATATATATATATATATATACATATATACATACACACACACGTGTATATGTATATATATACACATATACATACACACACACATGTGTATATGTATATATATACATACACATACACACAAAAATGAGCTAAGAGAAATAACTCAAAGTGGCCAGTGGCATATTTGAGTAACATAGACAAATACAAGTATGTTATATATGTACACACACACACACACAAATGTATAGGCACTGTAAGATGAGCATACTGTCACTGAATTCTTTTTTTTTTATATATATTTTCTTGTTTTGTTTTATTGTTCGTTTGTTTCTCACGAAAGTAAGTCTTTTTAAAATGAACACCTTAGAGAAATATATTGGAAAATGCGATATCAAATTTTAATTCAAGTATTACAACTATTATGAGTTACACACACACACACACACACACACAAATACACACACACACACACA
>NC_068991.1:18107465-18108175 GCF_001194135.2 Octopus bimaculoides | reverse complement strand
AGTGTAATTTACAAGTTTGAAAATTTTAATGGAAACACAGCTAAGAATTTTTAACCACATATTTTGCATTTAATTTTTTTATTTCTATTTTATTTAAAATATATATCTATATATGGTTTAATTAGGAGTACGGGGTTGGTCCATGTTTGCGGGCCTCCAAGTCTGGTGATATATTACATGCGTATGTGTGTGTGTGTGTTTGACATAATACAAAAGCACTCAATACCAGGTCAGTAAGAGTTTAATGTAATACAATAAGCCTATTGGTATGCATTTGGCTAAGGAATTGCTTCATGCAGTTTTATCGTAATTGTATGAAAACACTCATCAGGCTTCAAAGAACATAATTGCCTGAAACAGTTCGTAGCCAACTGGGTAATAGCAGGTCATTGAATTATCTCTCTTTATACACACACACATATATATGCATATATATATATATATATATATATATAACATAATAGGGTAAAAAAAATTGATATTAATTAATATCAATTTAATACCAGGAAACCAGCACATTAAAAGAATCAGAAGATTCAGAAAAAATTTTCTGAGATCTCAAAAGGATTATAGTACATGTGTATATAAAAGAGACCACTAAAGTGGACTGTTAATGTGCTAGAAGAAGATCACTTAGAAATTCTCAAAGAAAGTTCAGTGGAGCAAAAACAGGCGGGCGAGACTCGTGAAAATTATAAATACCTCAGTTA
>NC_068991.1:18101713-18106736 GCF_001194135.2 Octopus bimaculoides | reverse complement strand
AACAAAAATAAAACTACAAATTACTCTTCTTTTTTTTTATTTAAGCATTTTTTTTTAAAAACAAAAATTATAGGATGATAATGATAATGCTTCTTTCATAGGCACAAGGCCTAAAAATTGAGAGAGGCTGCAATTAGTCAATTAGTCAATTAAATCAAGTACTCAACCAGTACTTTATTTTATTAACTCCTGAAAGAATGAAAGATCCGGAACAAATATCTTAAGGTATTTTGTCTGATGCTTTAATAATTCTATTATTATTATTATTATTATTATTATTATTATTATTATTATTATCATTATTATTATTATTATGCAATAATGCAAAATCTCTCCTTTATGTATAGTTAGCATTGATCTCATATGAACCTTGCCTCTGAACATCTACAACAAACTAATAAACAAACAAAAATACTAATTAAACAGCAACAATTGTTGAGTTTTGAATTGTTTTGGTTTAGTTTAATGGTGGTGAGTACACTAATAAGAGTTTCACACACACACACACACATATGCACACACATACACATGCATACAAAGGACTTTAAGTTTTGCCTGACAGCTCGTTCAACCAGTCTGATTGAATATGCTATCATGCAAACAGTCAAAATAAATTTTAAAGAAGAATTTGTCTCCACTTTGAGTACTGGGTCACCCAACCAGTAAATGATCTGTATTTAAAATTGCATTAAAATAACAAGCCTAAATAAACAAATAAACATTTATACACACACACACACACACACACACACACACACACACACACACACACTAATAGGAATTATGATGATGGAAATGAGAAATTACTGACAGCAAACAAAATATTGATTTCTACTATAATAATAATAATGTTAATGATGATAATAATAATAATAATAATAAAAATAAAAATGGTAATTATAATAATCATTTCTTTCTTTGGCCATATGAGCCCAATATGTTGGGGGCAGTGCAAGAAGAAAATACAAATAATGAGGAAGACAACTTCTCTATTTACAGATGATGTTGAAACAAGATCGAAGTGCCTTGCACAGTAATACGATGTCCACAACAGGACGTGATTACACAACTTGGAAGTGAAGATGGTATCATCAACAACACACGGAAGGATGATAGTAACAATAAAGTGAATAATAATCTGCAGAGTAAGGGGAAGGAGTAGCAGCAGGAAATAAATCAAATACTATGCAAATGAGATGTGCATAATTTTTCTTTTGTCTCCGCCCCATTCAGTGGTACTGGCAGCATCATCATCTTCCTATTTATATATATATATATGTGTGTGTATGTGTGTGTGTGTGAGTATTTACTCTGATTTTCTTGTTTCCGTTCTTCAGGAAACTCAGAGCAGTGATGGAGTGAAGCTACAGCTTCAAATAAAGGAATATACTGTAATACATGTATTGAGTACTTTTTCTCTCATTTATAAATGCGAAAGTATATAATAAAGATATATATACATGCACGCACACATATGCATATACACACATATACACGCAAACATATATATATATTACTAACATCATAAGAATTTAGAAGCTTCAAGAGATATGAAATAAATTAATTTAAACAGTGGAACACAAAGCTGTGTATAACAGTGTAAAATTTTGAGTTAAATGACACCGTTGGATGGAAAAAGTTGAAGGCTGCCAATCCAAGTAATTTTTAACCCAATATTCTACATGCTATTATTTTTAGTTTTATCTACTTCAAGTTCCACTGTTAAATACTATATATGTATATATATCATTGTCACTAAATATGACTAGGGTGTTAGGAACACCTACATTGCTAGAAATAAGAGTTAAAATGCTCTAATGCTGCAGTCAAAGCATTAAAGCATTTTAGCTCTTATTTCTAGCAATGTAGGTATTTCTAACACTAACATGTTTAGTGATAATTATAGTTTTCCTTTTCGGTAAAACATTGCTCACTGCTGTCTATATTATATATATATATATACACACATACGCATATATATATAGATAGATAGAAATATACACACACACACATACATGCATATATATTCATACATATTTTGTTAAGATTTAAATATAGAACAATGTTTCACATTGTACATGTGTAAACACCAGTTTGAGATTAAAAATGAATCGAGCCATGTATCTGTTGCTAAGATGCTACTAGTTAAACTAATACAGAATTTCTCTCTCGGATTATGCATCAATGCCTTATATGCTTTCACTGAACCTTTTGCTTCCACAGTTTCATTGGAATAATTCTTCAGCAACTCAGCTACCAAGTGACCAGTTCTAACCATAGCAAGGTATCCCATCTTGATTTGATGTTTAGACATACGTTGTTTTACTGTATTCTGGACTTTGGCTTTGCAGGGACATGGCTTCAAAGATATATTTGATTATATTTAGTCTATTACATGTAACCAGCACATATTCTATAAACCTTGGAAGAATCGCAGGCAAAGTTCGGCTGATTTGAATTCAGATACACAGATGTAAACAATGCCACAAGGTACTTTATCAATCTACCCTATACCACTCATATTAGGTATGTAATATAATGTATATCTGTATGTATGGATGGATGGCTGATCTGGGCAGTAGTAGTGTTTTTAAGAATTTTAGGGATTTTTAGGATCAGTAGTTTAGCTTAATAGTAGAGTACTCGGCTAGTATCTGAAGGATATGGGTTCAACTTCCATAGCCACCTGCAGGTAACTTTTTAATGAAGGCATATGTCTCAGTGCCTTGTGATATTTGTTCTAGTTCTTTATGTTCAAATCCTACCATGGTCAACTTTGCCTTTCATTTCTCTGGGGTTGATTTATTCAACAAACTCCCTTCTTCAAAATTGCTGGCCTTAATGCCTTAGAAACAATTATTATTAATCAATAGTTGCAGAAAAAATACCTAGTGGTATTTCATGGTTATTCTTTCGGAATTAAAATCCTGCTGTTTCCAACTTTGCCTTTTATCCTATTATAATCAATAAAAAGCATATCAATTAAGCATTGGGAATCAGTTGAATCAATGATACTGTTTTATAAATCTGAGACCTTGTGTCAATGTTAAGAAGAAGAAAAAAACCATAAAACAAAAAACAGAAAGATATGGGGAATTGGAAAAACGATTAGAGCAGTGGAGAAAATGCTGTTACATTCTGAATTCAAACCCCACTATAGTGAACTATGCTTTTCAACCTTCTAGGATTGATAAAGTACTTCCATCGGTTTAGTCAACTAACAACATAGGTGCAGGAGTGGCTGTGTGGTAAGCAGCTTGCTTACCAACCACATGGTCCCGGGTTCAGTCCCACTGAGTGGCACCTTGGGCAAGTGTCTTCTACTATAGCCTCGGGCTGACCAAAGCCTTGTGAGTGGATTTGGTAGACGGAAACTGGAAGAAGCCCGTCGTATATGTATATATATATATATATGTATGTGTGTGTTTGTGTGTCTGTTTGTTCCCCCAGCATTGCTTGACAACCAATGCTGGTGTGTTTACGTCCCCGTAACTTAGCGGTTCGGCAAAAGAGACCGATAGAATAAGTACTAGGTTTACAAAGAATAAGTTCTGAGGTCGATTTGCTTGAATATAAAGGAGGTGCTCCAGCATGGCCGCAGTAAAATGACTGAAACAAGTAAAAGAGTAACCTCATCAATTGTAGCTGTGTTAGAAATAATTGTACAGAGTAACTGAAGCCGACTAAATTTGATATTTTTAAGCACTTGTTATGTGTACTGTTTACATTAGTCAAGATGGTAGTCCTCATCTTGATTGTTGCTTTCACTACATTTCGGTTACATAATACGTAAACAGTATACATGATATTAATTCCTCGTCTCAGAAATATAGAGTTGCATTTGTTGTTTGTTATGCAGGTTTACATTGTTTTTTTTTTTGTTTTCTTTTTTAACCCTTTAGTGTTCACATTATTCTGCCAAAATTAATGCTTTTTCATTTACATTGTTTTGAACTAATCATACATTATCTTATAGGTATGAGATTTTGATGAGGTAGCTGTTAATTTTTAAAACAATATTGTAGGGTTGGTGTGAGAGACCAGATCTGGCCAGTTTGAACATAAAACAGGCAGAATACTTTTGGCCGGTTTAAATGCTAAAGGGTTAAATTCTTTGGTTTGATATGTTATAATAGATATCAGTCATACTAATACAGAGGGAGAATTCGTTCCAATTAGCAGTCTTCCCTCACCCAACTTACACTGTTGCATCAAGTGTGAATTGTGAATTCTAAGTGTTTTCCAAGTTCAAGGCACTCTTTACTTCGGTGGAAAAAGCATAAATGCCACATCTTCCAATATCTCCCAGCCGCTCCATTTTCTTAAAATATTCAACTTATGTCAGTATAATCAAGTTCATGCCAATTGGGGTAGGACATGGCAGAAACAGTGGAGCATCAAATGAAATCCTTTGCAATATTTAGTTATATTACTTTACATTCTGAGTTCAAATCCTGCTGAGTTTGTCTCATATCACTAAGGAAGACGAAATAAGTACTAGTCTTGTACTGGAGTTGATGTTAACTGTATTCCTCCTTACAATATTTGTTGCCTTGTGCTGTGCCAATGCTCTAAAAATAATTATTACCGGAAATGGCCAACAATAGAGTGCCAGAATAAATGCATTATTATATTTAGTTTCATCTCTCTTATTTTCCAGGTTCAAAGCGAAATCGTGATGGCACCTGTGCCCAGTGTTGCCTTCCTGGCACGTGTAAAGACATTCGAGCGAGATTGTTGCCAGTGCCGCTGGACTGGCTCCTGTGCAGGTGGCACATAAAATACACCATTTTATGCGTGGCCGTTGCCAGTACTGCCTGACTGGCCTTCGTGCCGGTGGCACGTAAAAGCACCTACTACACTCTCGGAGTGGTTGGCGTTAGGAAGGGCATCCAGCTGTAGAAACTCGGCCAAATCAGATTGGAGCCTGGTGTAGCCATCTGGTTCACCAGTCCTCAGTCAAATCGTCCAACCCATGCTAGCATGGAAAGCGGACGTTAAATGATGATGATGAAAGCCTTAA
>NC_068991.1:18080689-18100911 GCF_001194135.2 Octopus bimaculoides | reverse complement strand
ATGAACTCAACTATATATTGAACGATTTCACGATTATTAGAATAATATCTAATTTGCGATCATCAGTATAGTATGGTACAATTTTGTTTATTTTTATATATTTGTACCATACTATACTGATGATCGGAAGTTAGATATTATTCTAATAATCGTGAAATCGTTTGATATATAGTTGAGTTTGTTTTTAAAAGGTTGCTTTTCCTCGCATTCGGTAAAAATGTGTTTATTATGGAAGTCTAGTATGTGGCATTATTCTGTAGTAATGCCCTTATATATATATATATATATATATATATATATATTCTTTCTCTTTGGCCATGTGCCTTATAAATTATATTTCTTTTTAACCTATCTTCACACCTTAATCTATTAGCAACCAATTGGTTTTTACTGGCTTAGACATGAGTAATTCATTGTTGCTATGTGAGAAAGTTTATGTGGTGTTCATTTAAAGTTCATGCAAATTGAATATAAATCTCTCTCTTGCTAGGTAATTCTCCTCAGTAAAACCCTACTTCAAGTATATATTACACACAGGTAGTAGAAAAGGGTGTCTTGCTATGAAATGACTTGTGGCAGAGCTGAGCTAAAAATTCATCATGGTTCCTATTTTAACTGTTTGTTGATTGGCTGGGTGTACAATACAACTGGTCGTCACTTACCTTGATTTTATATCTGGTATGTTTCAATATCTTGATATCTCACTTCACCTCATCCACCCACCTACCTTTCATCATTGACCTTCCTCTACCACAGCTAACTTTCACTGTCAACATATAAAACTTTGTCACTTAGCATTCCTTGTGCATTTGCATTATGTCCATACCAACATAACTGCATTTTATTCCCAGCAGCTCTATTATGCTATGACCTTCATGTTAGATTACTACATTTGTTTCTTTCCCACTTTAGCAAATCTTCGATGCTCAGTGAAATATACGATATCATTAGAAAACAGACGAAATTAGCAGGACTAGTCTCAATCTTGTTTTAAGGTTTCATCAGTAACTGAGTACCCTCTTTAACTATCCACAGAGATACTGCTTTTAACTCTTTAGCATTTAGATTTCTTTGTCAAATGTATTGCTTATTTATTGACACTGTTTTGAATTAACCATGCATTATCTCATAGCTTTGCTATTTCAATGATGTGACTGTTTATTTTTAGAATGACATAAAGTAGGTGTGAGAGGCTGGATCTGGGCAGTTTGAACATAAAATGGATGAAATATCTTAACTTGTACAGCTGGTTTAAATGCTGAAGGATTAAACCAATAATAACTAAGAGCTTAAACAAACTGGATAGACCAATTTGTATATATGACATATAGATGAAGTCTTCAATAATGACACTGTAGAATAATAGACTGTCATAGCTATGTAAATTAGTTAAATACCATCAGATATTTTTCAAAAGTTGAAGTTTTGCTAAAGCTTAGTCATTTGAAATATTGACACATTCCATTTGTAATGTCTTCGTATTCTGATAACTGGGGGGAGGATATTCTGATTTTGAGTTTTTTTTTACCCTTTAATATCTAACTGAAAGCTTGATAGAAAAAGTAACTAATGCTGTTGCTAGGAATGTTAAAGATTCAGTCTTCTGTGATAAAAAAAAAAATATCAGTTTGTGTCAATATATCTCAGCTGCCTTTGTCTTGTGGCTATTTTTTCCGACAATAATTTCAGTTAGCTGTAAACAACACAATATAGGAATATTATCAAAATTTTGCTTGTCAAAGTGTCAGGTTCTGGGGATAAGATAAGTTTCATTCAACACAATTATTATCAATTGTTGGTATTTAGTTAACCACAAATGTCAACAGGTAGGGGTTTAGATTCAGTTGTTTAGTCCCAGGTTAATCCTGATTGAACAGCAACTGTGACCAATCTTTTTAAGGGTATATGGGACTAAATCATATGTTGCTTCCTTTGTTAAAATGGTATGGTTTGACTATTAGGAGATTTGGCTGCCATCTCCCCCAGATCAGTCAACCATCTAGAGCAATGGTTCTCAGCTGGAGTCCATATAAGATTTTGTGTTAAATTTATGAGCAATAAATTGCTTATACTTCTACAATGCACTAAATATTTCAACAATTTTTTAAAAATACAATTCCTAATAACATTTGATAATAAAAAATATAATAGAATTTTTTAAACATTGAATGGCTAGAAGGGTTCACTTCATTAAAATAAGATTCAAAGGAATTCATAGGTAAAATAGGGTTAAGAACCATTGATCCAGAGGTTCATTAATCTTTCGCTTAGTTCAAACTTCATCATTTGTCAGTAAGGTCAACACTTGGTTCACAACATGTTCATTTGCCAAGACAACATACGATTTATCACAAGTGTCATTAGTGATGTCATCATTCAGGACATCTGCTTTGCTACATAACATTTAGGTCAATAGTTGGTTAACCACAAGCGTTATCACTGTGCTTTAGAGCATTCGATTTAGCACAGATGTCAGCATTTGGTAGTTAAGTCAATAATTTGTTACTATTTAGCTTCAGGTCAACCCCAATCAAGCAAAACCAATGATCATGACCATTCCACATTTCTAGGGGTTTTATAAAACATTGCTAATATATTCTCCCCTTATCTAATTCTTTTAATACCAACCTGCCTTAGACCACTTTGGTTCTGTGATAGAAACTTCCTGATCTAAAGTGGTCTAAATTCAAGCCTTCCATAAAAATTTTGTGTTCATTTATGTTCCAAGCACCAGATATTGAATGAGAAAGTTATTTACTAAATTCTTCATTATTTTCAAATCTAACTGAAACGAAGGCAGCATATTTGAACAGATCATAACAAAAGTGATCTAAACTAAAACTTTTCAGCAAAATTCCATGTTAATTTATGTTCTTGTTGTTGGCACTCCGTCGCTTACGACGTCGAGGGTTCCAGTCGATCCGATCAACGGAACAGCCTGCTCGTGAAATTAACGTGCAAGTGGCTGAGCACTCCACAGACACGTGTACCCTTAACATAGTTCTCGGGGATATTCAGTGTGACACAGTGTGACAAGGCTGGCCCTTTGAATTACAGGTACAACAGAAACAGGAAGAGAAAGTTGTGGTAGAAGAGTACAGCAGGGTTCACCACCATCCCCTGCCGGAGCCTCATGGAGCTTTAGGTGTTTTCGCTCAATAAACACTCACAACGCCTGGTCTGGGAATCGAAACCGCGATCCTATGACCGCGAGTCCGCTGCCCTAACTACTGGGCCATTGCACCTCCACACAATTTATATTCTAAACACTAGCTTAATAACAACAAAGCTATTTTACTAAATCATTTTTAAAATAAAGGTAACTATCTCAACACAGTAAGTAAAGGGTTAAGACAGTGGAGTGTAACTTGAACAAGAATTGGCTGCAGGCTGATCCACCATGAAGGAGCTTCTTTCCTTGATTTGACATCATTTGACAGTGAGATCATTATTTGATCTACTCCCAAATGTCATACAGCAGGCGGATTTTAAAGAATTATGGAATAGTGAAATGTCCATTGCTAAGACTCTGAATTCATGAATTAGTCAGTTCGTGTGAGAGCTACTGCTACTGTTGATGATGACAAGTAGGATAGATGAGTGAGAAGAGAATGAGTTGGGTGTTATATATGTATCAGGCACTGTAATTGGAGCAAGGTTTTATAACAGTCCTTTTATTATCATTTTCAACAGGTTTACATCTGGCTGGATTACTAGGGTATCAGATTGTTGACTGATAAAGTAGTGATTCATATTTTTTTTTACTGGTGCTATATTTTATCACTCACTCAGTCATTTTACTTGTAAACAATAACTGGAATGAGATACAGTTCACTTAAGTAAGCAGCTGACTGCACATGTAGGTGTTTTTCCACCTTGCAGCCTTCAAACCATAGTCGCCCATAATAGAAGTCCCACCTCCACCATCATGCACATTACAATTCTGTTTCATCAGTCCTATCAATAGTTTAACAATAAGATCTAATTGTATTTATGAACACAGAGGGCTTTAGAAAGCTGTGGCTAAGTTCCAGTTTCATGGTATGTAGCTCGTAAAAGATAGGATATTGGTTTAGTGTAGGTACACTTGACAGCTAGTTAAACTGAATTAGGTAGACTTAAATACTTTCTGTAGAAACATCAAATCACTAACAGCAGATATGAACTCACTGCCTATGAGCTGATTGTCCAATACCTTATCCAGAGAGCCATGTCATATCTACTGTGATAAAAGTAGATTATATGTATGAATCAACATTTAATTTATCACAGTTTTCAATAATTGTGGTATGGCAACAAGTTACAATAGTGATTCACTCATCACTACTTCAGCAAGTACAGTGAAGTCTATATTTGTTTATTAGATCATAATAAGAAGGCAAATTGGCAGAACCATTAAGTAGAAAGTCTTGTGCTATTTGTTACAATGCTGCACTATGAATTCAAAACATTGCCAATGTCACCTATGCCTGTTATCCTTTAAGGGTTTGATATTAAAAGAAAAAAGTAACAACCAGAGTTAGTAGAACCTTTAGAGCAGTGGTTCTCAACCAGAGTTCATATAAGATTTTTGGGGCTGAACTGGCTCTTGTGTGGGGTTGTTGTCGGATTTTCAAGCGAGATCGTTGCTGGTGCCCCTAGACTGGCTCTTGTGCAGGTGACACATGAGGTTTCTCGAGCGAGATGAGCGTGGCCGTTGCCAGTACCGCCTGACTGACCTTCGTGCGGGTAATACGTAAAAGCACCCACTACACTCTCTGAGTGGTTGGTGTTAGGAAGGGCATCCAGCTGTAGAAACACTGCCAAATCAGATTGGAGCCTGGTGTAGCCATCTGGTTTCACCAGTCCTCAGTCAAATCGTCCAACCCATGCTAGCATGGAAAGCGGACGTTAAACGACGACGACACAACAAAATAGTAAATTGGGGATCCACAATATCTTATTAATGGCTCCTGAAAAAATTTTGCTTTAGATGTATGTATTGGTATGTATTGCAAGAAACAGCTAGGTTTCTTTCTCAGACATTTCGCATAATTCAACCTACATAAATGTGTGAACAACAAAATACGAATTTTTAAAGTATCTGAAAATCTAGTTTTTAACCATCAAATGGCTGTGGTGGTCCACCAGAATAAAATAGTAGTTAAAGGGGTCCATAGCTGAAAAATGGTTGAGAACTCCTGTGTTAGTATCAGACAGGATGCCTTGCAGTATTTGGTGTTTGTTGAGGCAAGCTGGCAGAACTGTTAGCACGCCAGGTAAAATGCCAGGTCACATTTCGTCTGTCTTTAAGTTATGAGTTCAAATTCCACTAAGGTCGACTTTGTCCTTCATCCTTTTAGAGTCGATAAAATAAGTACCAGTGGAGTGCTGAGGTCAATGTAATCGACTTGCGCCCCCACCCTCCGAAATTGCTGGTCTTGACTCCAGAATTTGAAACCGATATTTGTTGTGATTCTGCATTCTGACAGCAACACCTGTGACAAATGGTATAAAACCATATTGGTTCATGCTTTGCCTTTTCATTGGACAACTTTAGTAGTGTGGAGAGTAGAGACTTCCATGTGTGAGCTACTGCTTGACTCCCTAAAATTTTGCCAACGATTGCACCGTATATGTAGGCGTATGGTCAACTCAGAATTGACAAAAAGCCTTATGCAATAAAAAAAAAAAACATTCCAGAGTTGTCTCCCATATTTGTCAAAATGGCTAAGACAATATTAGCCGTTTTTTTTTTTTTTAGTGAACATTTTAATAATCACAGAATTAAATATATTAATACTAACTTAAATATTGTTTACCTTAGTTTCTCTCACCAGTGGATCGTGGTCAATTTCACTGGACTAAAACTAATAATCCACTCAAGGTGTTTGGTTTTCACAAACGTGTCGAAAGGAAGTCAGCTTGGTAGAGACCTGTCACCAAGCTATACCTACATTCTATTTTATTCACAAAAATCCTCAAGTCATTTAACATCTGCTAGTAATGGTTAAGCTCTACTTCGCTGAAGAACTCTAATGAGATTGAGACATTGTCACTGTACTGTCAGACACACTCCCCTCTACATTTCATAGCTAATTAAAATTTCAAAGTTGTCTACCTTCTCTGATCATACTTGCTCATTTAGCAAATAATTATTCTCAATGAAGCAGACATTTCTAGGTATTTTTCTCTACCCATCCAGTTATTTTTATATCAACATATCTACCACTGTACTTGGTACTACAAACTTACAAAATATTTGTCAGTATATAATACTGCTGTTATTTAGTTTTTTATCTGTTCTTTGCCTGTGGGTTGACCTTTTGAGATGCAGTGCAAAGCAGTAATTCCTACCTTAATGGTATCTATAAATAGTTAGCTTGGGCACATTAGGATTAAGGGTTTCAGACAAAAATATAATGCAGTACATGATACAAACTGCTGATATCTCAGCTAGCAGTCCCATTTCATAGCAACTGAGCTATGTCTGCTTTACAGCTGTGAGTGGATTAGGCATAATGTTGGCAAAGAAATACTATAAGTAACTAAGGTATGTAAAAGAAGAATTAAGCTTATATTTGTCATAGGCAAGAGTAATGAGGATCCCTGCATATGTACTGCAATCAAAACTAATAGAGGAGTAATAGGATCGTTTTTATGAAGTCCTCTTGCAGACTACAAGAAACCCCATTATTACAGCTGATGACTTTAATTCTTCTGTTACAATATTTCTATTGAAATGCACTGTCTTTTACTTCAATTAATTTTGAAAATAATGAAAAATTTAGTAAAATAAGTTTATTATTAAACTGGTGTCTGGAATATAAAATTAGCATGAAATTTTGATGGAGGTTTAAATTTAGGGCAATTAAAGAACAAGAACTGTATCTTAGAACCAAGGGGAATTGGTATCGAAAGATTAAAGGGTGTGTTGGACAATGCCATGATGGCTGCTATAGATATGGTACAAAGAATAAAGAGAAGTGAAAGCTCTTGGAGTTTTGTGATACAAATGTCCTATTTGGAAACTAACCATCCACCTGATCATTAAACCAATTGATGAATATGAAGGCTAGATAAACTTGGTATTCACCAGGAAATGGGATAGACAACAGACTGTACATGTTAAGTACTCCTTGATAGTGAAGAATGTCTCATTCAATATATTCTGAAGTTACTGGTCATCAGTCTAATAGTTAAATGGACCTAGAGACACAAGTCAGTATTGAGAAAGAGGGTATCAAAACCAAAAGATTTTCCAGTCATAGTTAAATTCAAAGAGGTATTACTCAATACATGTAACAAAGAGAAACTTAGAGACTTATAACAGAAGACAGCTGGAAGATTCTATGAGCCAACTTGCTATAAGGTACTGACAAGATCTGTGGATGGATCAAGGTTCCAGCTTGATGGAAGGTGACATAGAGGAGAGAAATGATGCAATAGATAGAATCATAAAAGTAACAAGCAAAGTTCAAAAGAAGAGCAGAGAGTAAGGAATGGCATTAGGAAACTAGATGTTAAGTTTACATATCAAAAAGAGAAATTGGAAACAAGATGCTTGCTTTGCAATGCAGAACACCTCATGTTTCTTTTTGATCTTCTTGTCACAGGCAGTGAGATACTGCCTCAAGTAGATACAACAGACTGACCATCTATTGAAGTTGACAAGATATAAATACAAGGAAAGCAACTGGACCATCAAAAATAGTCACTGAGATGCTAAAAATATGTAATGAAGTAGAACACACATCAACCAGTATGTTTGTAGGATTTGAGACGTCAGTTCTAACGATTCAAAAGTAGAGAAGTTCTAGAAAGAAGCAAGTACAGGAGTATCAAATTAATGGACTATGTTATGAAAGCAACAGAAAGAATTATAACATAACTGATTAGGAAGAGAATTAGCTAAGATGGCCCATCATTCAGAGTTATGCTGAGTTGAAGTATAACCAGTGTCCTCTTCCTAATGAAAAAATTACAGATAATTCCACTATACTTAGCATTCTTCAGAATGAAGAAGGTACCATGCTCTCCAGTCTGGTGGTCATTAAAATAAAGCTAGTAGTAGTTGTATGGCTTGTGAAAGCCATGCAATCCATGTACAGAGATGCTGTCATCAAGGTACTAAAGAAGAATTTAGCTTGCAGGTAAGTATCCATCAGGGTTCAATTCTCAACCCTCTTTCCTGTTTGTTGTAATTCTTCAGTCTATAACAGAAGAGTTTAAGACCATGGGAATTCCTTTATGACCTCTCAATTGAGTCGGTCAAAGAGTTAGAGAAGAAATTCCAAACAGCAAGACCTAAAATCAAGATGCTTCAAAGTAAATTTTGCAAAAGTTTTACTCAACTGAAAAGAATAAATGACCCTACTGCTAACAGAGTGGTGACCTCAATATACAGAATAGGTGTAGGTAGGTACACTGTGTTATATACCAAGTTATGAGTGAACAAGAGATGCAGTGGGATCACAAGTCGGCTGACATAAATTTTTTTCCAAATGTTTGGAGTGTTCTTTGGAATTAGTTGACAGTTTATGTTACCTTCGTAATTTAATTAACAGTGGAGATGAGTGTTATGGAAGCTTAGTAGCCAGAATAAAGGGAAATGTTCAGGGATCTTATTTTTGCTAGCAGCAAAAGTATTCTCTTTGAATGAAGTACTTTGTGCTGTGAAAATGCCCACGAAAAACACAGTAGCCTCTTCTTCAGGAATGACAAAATATTTCTGCACAAAGGGACTAAGAATCCCTCATCTCCTAGAAAAAAAAAAACTATGCTAAAAGAACTATTTAAAGATGGGTGAATATTTAATACAGTACAGCATAGTGAAATAAAAAAGAAGACTGTGTGTGGGTGTACATATACACAATTTTAATGCTATGTGAACCTTAGTAGTATGAATAAAAAGTCAACATTTACAACATTTTGGGAAACATTTAATTTAATTTCCGATGAATGAAAAAAAATGAGCTGTTAGTGTTCAGTCCATGGTAAATATTCGACTCGCAATGTCTCCAATTAACCAATCCATCCCTTGCAGTAAATTCTCTCCAGTCAGGGCACTACAGTCAAGTATTAGCCAATGGTGAGATTTTATGTTGTCCAGTTTTAAAATCTATAAAGAAAATAAGAGGGACTTGTTACATTTGAAGGGTTATGAATGCGAATGGTCAGGATAGGGGGTAAATGATAGTGTGTCTGTATGAAAGAATGAAAGGAAAATGGTTGAGAGAAATTGTGTGTCTTCTGCCCCTCATAGATAAGTGGGTAAATCTATTGATGCCAGCATCCTTCACAAACTGGGACTTGATACCATCTACTTGATCATCAGTCTAAAGGAGAAACTGGAAAAGGTTGGTCACTGTCATTGGTACCTCAGATAATTGATTAAACATTATCTGTACACAGACACAATGGTTATAAGGTTACAAAGCTTGACCATTGATGATATGGTCAAATCTTAACATTAGCCATCGTCATCAGTTAAGCAACACATTGTGTTGCTTAACTCAGGGGTTTTCAAACTTTTTGACTTGCGGACCCCTTTATATTTCAGGCTTTACCTTAGAGACCCCCTTATAAATGCTTATGAAATTTATACATAAATATTTGCTTAAAATAACATATATTTTTACATTTATTTATTTGACAGTATTTAACAAATAGGTTTATTGTCAATTAAAAGATTTCGATTAAAAAACATATATAAAATCAAATTGCCCATAAAAAGTATTTGCTGTCCGTGGACCACAGTTTGAAAACCCCTGGCTTAACTGATGATTAGTCCCATTTATGCTTTGTAGATAAATCATTACCATATTTTCCAGCATACAAGTTGAATTTTTCAGACCAAAAAAAGATTGTTCAATTTATATGCCAAGGCAACTTTGGAGGATCAAAAATTCCATGTGAAATGCAGCATAAATTTGGAAAAATAGTCACAATGTTTGAATGTTTTCACATGTTTACACTGTACTCTATGTCAACTTGTATGCTGAAAAAGATAGTAAAACGTGGTGAGGATGGCATCCACATGTAAAACTACCTACTGATCCAATAATATGCAAAAGATCATATTTTGTAAAGAAAAAACCCATCACATTTATGATAAGATGGAACAACTGAAAAAAATTAAAATGAAACAAACAAAAGTTACCTCTCTGATTTCTTCGGCTTTAAGAGCACCAGGTAAGTCTTGTTTGTTTGCAAAAACTAGTAGTGTTGCATCTGCTAATCGCTGTAAGTAGAAAAAAGTAAATTATTAGAATTAAATGTGTCAACTAATTTTTTAAGAAAAATGTTCTACAAATTTTAACCCTCTATGCTTGGAATTATGGCATCTCACAAAAAGATATAAAAGGTCGAAATAAATTTTAGAGATTAAACAGTTTAAGAAATGATTTGAAAAGAAAAAACATGCTACCTTCACAAATATTAAAGATGTCTACAAATCAGGATGAGAGCCTCTATATCAATGGTTCCCAATCTTTTCATTACCAAGGACCCCTTATATCTAAATTAATTTTCCCTGTGAGCTTTTTGAAAGGTCTGTCTGCTCAATAAATTTTGAGCTTAGCACATAGAGCCTCAGTACTTTGTGGATCTCCCAGGGGTTTACAGACCCCAGGTTAGAAACCATTGTTCCCAACCTTGTCTCTTGACTAGCTAGAACCAGGAACCCAATCTCTTTCAAAAACGAAATAAGATACTGAATATATGTAGTTCTGCATCAGTGGTTCTCAACCATTTTTTGCCTATGATCAAAAGTATCACCATTCCATTTTTTTTTATCAGGTACAGTTTATACAGAACAGTAGTTCTCAACTGGGGTCTATATACGACTTTATTAAAAATTTATGTGCAATAAACTGGTTATATTTCTACAATACACAAAATATTTAAACATTTTTTTATACAATTCCTAATATTTAATCATAAAAATATAATAGGAGTTTTTAGGCATTGAATGGCTATGAAGGTTCCCCAACTCCCTGAGTAAAATAGGAATCAAAGGGGTCCATAAGGTCTGCTTTTCTTCATCATCTTCTTGGTAGTCTCTTGAGTCTGCCGAAAAAGATGATTCTGAAATTTCTTGTTGAACAAATGTTTGTGTAGTACATAAGCTCACTCGCTCTATCAAATCGACATTGCCAGTATAGGTGTACAGTGTGCCATGCATCAGTTGTGTTAAAGTGATTGCAGAGAAACATGAAATAAAGTATTTTGCTCAAGAGCACAACAGTCCAGGAATCAAAACCCACAATCTCACAAGTGTAAGTACAACAATCCAACTTCTAGGTCTACTCAGTCAAAGTTAAAATAACAACATGAAGGATGTTTAAGTTTCTGCTTTATTTAGATCTTCATCAGCATTTGTTGGCCTTTTGTAGAAATTTAACCTACCAAACTAAAGTTAATTCAAGACACCCTATAACTGGGTGCATATTCCATTGCCTTGCAGTACTGTGTTCAAATCTTGGTATGGACAAGAACAATATAGTAAGAAAGAATGTGATAACAAAAGCAACAAATAAGACCAATAAATAATTTGAATAAATCATTGCAACTGACTTCTTCCAATAATAAAGCATCCAGTTCTTGCTTACAATCCTGCAGCCTCATTCGGTCAGCACTATCAACAACCCAGATAAGACCATCAGTCGATTCAAAGTAGTTTTTCCAGTAGGAACGGAGAGACTTTTGGCCACCAACATCCCATATGTTTAATTTATAACTGAAATGAGTGGAAAAAAAATCACAAATGGAAATATATTTTCTTATTATTTCGGATATCATTTTAAAGTTTCTTTGATTTGAAATTTCAAATCAGTAAAATTTGACATGTTTATTGGCATATTTTCATGAAACAAAATTAGAATGATACAAATGAAACTGAAATTTTAGTCTTTTTAGAAATTTTAATTAAATTTCAAAGACGTACTTGCTTTGCAAGTGATTTGATCTGAGATCATGTTTCAAAACTAAAATAATTACATGACAAATACATGTTGGCTATTCAAAAACACACAAAAACTGTTAAATAATAACCAAATGGACTAGACTAGACTACAAAGAAATATATTTATTTTTAACTATTTAGTGTCAGACACAGTTCTTAGGTTATCAATCTCTTTAATCCAATGAACCAACTATAGACTGAAAAACTAGAAATATTTAAAATATATATATATATATATATAACACTGCATAAAATAAAAGGAAAACAAAAAGAAAACTAACTCACCCGAGATGTTCTAAAGTTTTAATGTTAAAGCCTAAAGTTGGAGATATGGTATCAACATCTTCACCATTGAATTTTTTTAGCACTGTTGTCTTACCAGCATTATCTAAGCCACTATTTGGAAAATTAAGGAAGAAATAAACTATTTATACAAAAACAAATATATATATACATATAGTGGTTGAACAAAATATTGAAAACACTTTGTTAAACTGAAGTTTTATTATTTAACATGCAGTTGGTCTACGTTTGGCATCAGTCACAGTAGGGGCCAAACAGTATGTTTTACTATTCTACAGCCCCTCTCTGTGAACTTCAACTTCTATCTAGAATTATGCTTGCCAGAGCTAGTTTTATCTTGGTTTTGGAATGCCTCAATGATTCTAGAGACTTTATCTCTCAAAACATTAAACAACATAAAAAAACTAATGATTATTATGTTTGCAATTTTCTTAATTTCTACAGTTGCCAAGAATGTAACATGGAAAGCCAAAGACCATCCTTTCTTCCTTGTCTTCGATTATGTGATAATGATAACATTAAAATAAGAATGTGGATTCTAGTTTCATAATAAATTAATGTATTTCATCAATTGAATAGCTAGAACCTTGGAAAAAGAGAATAACTCAAGCTGAAACTGAGGCACACTTCCAATTGCTTGTTGAAGCCATTTATGACATTTTAAAAGTTATTTTGCAAGGGCAGTGGATTAATAGATTGTTCAGAGAGTTGGATAAAAATGCCTTGACATATTTGTTCAGGCCTTTCATGTTCTGGGTTCAAATCATGCAGAGGTCAAGTTTACTTTTTATCCCTCTGGGGTTCATAAAATAAAGTACCAGTCGAGGTCGACTATGCCAAAAATTATTTTGTATCATGCATTTTATGAAGAAAAGTATCGTTATCATAGGTTTCCAACAGACCAGTTATATGTTATAATATATATATATTTACTCTTTTAGTCGTTTCAGTCATTTGACTGTGGCCATGCTGGAGCACCGCCCTCAGTCGAGCCAATCAACCCCAGGATTTATTCTTTGTAAGCCTAGTACTTATTCCACCGGTCTCTTTTTGCCAAACCGCTAAGTTACGGGGACGCAAACACACCAGCATTGGTTGTCAAGCAATGGTGGGGGGACAAACACAGACACACAAACACACACACATATATACACATATACGACGGGCTTCTTTCAGTTTCCGTCTACCAAATCCACTCACAAGGCTTTGGTTGGCTCGAGGCTATAGTAGAAGACACTTGTCCAAGGTGCCACACAGTGGGACTGAATCCGGAACCATGTGGTTGGTAAGCAAGCTACTTACCACACAACCACTCCTGTGCCTAGATATATATATATACCAGTTATATGTTATAATATATATTCATTATATTTTTTATGGCAGGAGTATCAAAGAGGTGTCTGTGTAACTTGAAACACACACACACACATACACACAATTTCCCTAATGACAAAGTTGTTTTATTAAATTTCTCATTACGTGTGTGTTTATGTTTCCTAGTCCTGATATCGTTGTAGAGGGTGTCGTTATCACACAGGCAGTGACCTTCGTTTCCAGTCTTCCATGGAACATGTCTATCCAGGTGAAATGTTACTGCACTTGGAAATAGATGAAGGTCGGTAACGGAAACGGTATCTGACTAGAAAAAACTGGTCAGTTTCGTCTGGCCCATGCAAGCATGGAAAAATAGACGTTAAAACGATTGTGTGTGTGTATGTGCGCGCGCGGTCTTTTACAAGTTTTAGTCCTTGGACAGTGGTCAATCGGTTATATCGACCTTGGAAATTGCGAAAATTAAATTTGACATTTTATATTGCATATTTATGAAACTATATCACTTGTTTGGCTTACACCGGTCACGAGCTATGAACAGCTTGTCTTAAGAAGTATTTTGTTTAGCTCTATTTCCTCACACGTGCTTTTGACAATGATTGTCAAACAAAACTAGGGGCGTGGAAGACGCAACACCAGTGACTTAGCATTAGAGCGTGTGCCGCTCGGGGTAGCTTTTGAGTTTGCCGTTTGCCCAAGAATATATAACAGACCCAAAAGTGTCGTAACCATAAAAACGTGTACGGAGCAGACTTCGCTCCCTACCATAAGCTATATTATTGTGTAACAATGCCTAAACATTTTCCTAATTTTGACTCTCCATTAAATTTCAACCTAATTTGGGTACAACTGTTGGTTAGAAACCTCGATTCCTTAAGTGAAAGCCTCCTGATTTAGAAAAAAAAAGGTATTGTGATTGTGATGTTCATTTCTTCTCTCAAAAAGAAATGTTAGAAACCGGGTAGTAGTGATGACTCGAAACCGAAGACTCGTTTTAGCAATTATTCAATATTTATCGTTTCATTGGAGTGACAATTAAAAAACTGAGTGAAGTAGTTCAAGAATTTGGAAGGGTATAAAAGAAGCTATCGAAGAGTTTAGATGCTATATCTTTCATATATGATTATTATGGGATTATATAGGGATCAGAGTCTATATAAGAATGATAAATATAAAAATTACAAACCAAGAGTTAATATTCCTATAAAGTAACCTGAATTTAGATGGGATTCCTTCTCTTTATATGTTATAAACACACACGATATATATATATATATATATATATATATATATACACACTGACATAAATATGTAGTTTATGATGAAAATGATACAAGACGTAATGTAAAATTGATAGCTAGGCAAAATTCGATAATGTGATATTACTGGTATTTACTTTAAGAACATCGGAGATATGCAAGTTAAAATTCACTCAGACAAGATTTGAACTTGGAATGCAAAGAGACTGGGGCAAGATTCTGAAGAGAGCACTCCCTCTTCAGTCAGGAATGTTATGGTTGATTAAATCGATCGCTTAGTAATATGGGCTTCCTCGTTTTTTAAGGGCTCTAAATACAAACTGGTGTTTTCACTGCACAGTTCTGAATTATAATTTGTTTCTAGGCTGGTGGGTACACATGTGAAGATTACTATTGTCGACTCAAACGAGATACTAGGTATTGCTGCCGTACGCCGACAGTTTTTGATTTAGTACATGCTCTAGAACTGGATGTTGTGCAAAAGTCATTTCATTCATAACAGTTGTGCATGTGAATAGTGTAGAGAGTCTACCAGACAAATTTCACATAAATTACATTGCGACGGTCGTCGATGGAAATGCAGTGGATGTAATTTTGTAAAATCTATCCATTACCATTTTTTTTCTACTTGTTCGCATTTGTCATTAAAATAAATGCGAACGATTTGATCATAAATTGGTGGTGCCGAGAACTTCCGCAAAAGTATGTATGGAGCGAATTACGAATATAATGTTATTTCTGGTTGACTGGTACAATCTTTTAAAGAGATCTGTGTGTAGAGTCGGATATTTCAAAATTTAGTCTTAAAAAAAGAATTTAGGACTGTCACTTTTTTTGTTGAATTTAAGACCGTAAAAACGAGTTACCTAGTAATGTTACTGGTTACTCGTTTTATCAAACATGGATAGGATGGGAGGCAACGTGAAGCAATCCATAACCATAAAATGAAAGAAAAAATCGAAATTTATAACACGAAAATATACAGATACAGTTAGAGATGGATAATCATAATGATACATAAATATATTAAAGGATACAGCATAAGAATTCGCATCTCTTTTTCTTTCTGTTTCATTTTTTTTAGTAGTGTTAACAGCCCCATCACCGCACAGACATACCGAATGAACAATCCCGGTAATTAAGAGCAGAAATATTTATCCGTCGAAAGCCGACAACAAAACAACTGAGTGTCACTCGGGAAGTAAGTGACTCGGCGGCGTTTCGTAGTTGGCTTGTCATAAACTGGTTCGCAGCGCAATACTTCTACACAACCTTTCACTCTCTCTCTCTCTCTCTCTCTCTATCACTCACTCACTTTGATTATACGCTTGCTTTACTTTCATTCAATTTGATGTAGTCGTGTATTTTATAATGACATTCTAAAAAAAGCGTAAACATTTTTGTTTTTAATTTTAAAGCAGTTAAGAACCGTTCTTAAAGTTTTAAATCTAAGCGTTAAAAACAGTTTATTTTAATGTTGTTTTTTTTTGCTCTAAAAAAAAAATCAATGTGAAAGAAGTTAAGAAACGTTCTTAATTCTTTAATCTAAACATAAAAAAAACTTATGTTTATTTTAATGTCTTTTTTAATTGAATTGTCGTAAAAAGAAAAACGTACGAACTCACTGTTGGTAAAACAGGTTGGTTCGACTTAGTAATGGCGACAAAAAAGTCACTGAATGGGGAGAAGATTTGGCATTTTGATGTTACGAACCCCGTAAAGCATTCTAACGGATTTACCATTTACAAAGTATCGTGTAAGGTCAGTATTTACTCGGGTTGTTTTCTTTTTTTTTGCATTTATATAATATTTCATGTGTTATTTTTCTTTCTCTGCTACCATTAATATGTTCTTGGACACAGGTACAAGACCAAGTTATATGAGGAAGTAATAAGAGTCGAATGAATCAATTAAACAGTATATAACTGGTACATATTTCGATATCCTTATATTTAGTTCTAGTGTCAGCCGTCGCCTACAACTCAGCTTATCAATATATATATATTTATCCATATATATAATTATATATATGGTTATGTTCATTTTTAACTATATTTTTACAGTAACATCTTTTTTTATTATTGTCACTTTTACTGTTAACAATTACCAAGCCTATATATTTTCTGTCATCCTAATTCAAGTCATGAGGGAGAAGGGAACGCAAATAGATATAGCAGCACACGCCAACAACAACAGAAATGCATTATTTATGTATTTGTACGAATGACAATTCGAAAACCTACTTGATATTAACAAACACTCACAGCTTTAAATGTACATTTCAGTTATTAAGAAATTATTTTTTTTATATATATAGAACGAAGTCAATTTTTTTTTAAAGAAGTATATTTGCATTTTATTTTTCGAATGACAAGGTGTGCGAATCTGTGAGAGCTACAGAATTTTTTTTTTAATGAAAATATTTAACTATTCGCAATTTTCCTACTTCTGCTAAGGTTTGGGGTTAAAATACTTAGGGATTACTATGTATGCGTGTATATATATATATATATATATATATATATATATATATATATAAATTTAAATGAGAGTTTTGACGCTAATATCCATTATTATTGAAGTTTATTACCTATGTCAACATTTTTGTACAAGGTTATATTTAACTGTCAATTCAAGTTAAATAAGTAAATTACCTTACACATCCTCAGGGTAAAAAGTAAACACCCAAAAATATGAACACACACACACACACACACACACCTCTTGTGTCTCACAAAATCATAGCTAGATAGGGGCGTACACGTCTGTAGGAATGGCATAGTGGTCTGAGGGCCCATCGCAGAAAACCTATCAAGCCTGCTACAGGCATATGTCTGCAATGAGAAAGTGGTTCTTATACTCGATATCGAGTTGACGACCACTATATATATATATATATATAGACACAGACAACCATACATACTCTCTCTTACTCTAGACCTTTACTATTAACACTTAGTAACAGCTGTGTTCGGTCCGTGGTGAGATGTGATGCGACATGATCTGCCAAGACAAGGGTGTTGCTGTTTCCCAATGTCTTCTACCATCTTCCAAAGCTTACAGGTGGTGTGGTGTGACGTATTCAATGAAGGAAGATACGTGTTTCTCTAGGTTGTTCACGGAACTTCAAAATTGAAACTACAAACATTCGAAAAACTGATGTGTTGTTATATATAGTTCTTCTTTACATCGGTCAAATTCGTCGCGATTATCGCCATGGTGACTCAGATATATATATATATGGTTTTAAACTGCGAGAATTAAAAGCGACAATATTTAGTCGAATACAATACATCCCTCATTTTTCATTTTTGTACTTAAAAAAAAAAATCTAATATATCTTATTCTTCTGTACACTCCAGTGTAATGCAGCTTCCCCCCTCGCAATTTTAAGCTCAATGTTTTGTATATTTCTCAAAAAATTATACACAAGTAAATATTTTATATCGCTGAACGAGTAAGTAGTCAGAGGAATATATCATTGATAAATGATAAACAATTTCTCTACTGCTACTAATTAAGATATTTAGAATACTATAGATTAGATGGTCTCCAATTCAAATGTGTGGACGCATACACACATACATATGTGTGTGTGTGTGTATTATGAAGCATCGTTTACAATTCACTGTCAACTTTACACATACACATGTTAATGCTCATGTACATATATAGGTATTTCTGGCTGTACATAAATACCGAACTATATAATGTTTTGCCTTTTGATGAAATACAATCTTCGCTATGATGGATGGTATTTTTACTATTTTCTGGTTCCCTATAAAGCTATAAGCTGATTCTTTCGACATGTCAAATGGTTCATTAGATAATTAAAATGAATGAAGGGATTTTGTTAATGTGTGTCAAGTGTAATCTGTCAACTAATCACTCTCTCTGTTCATATATATATATATATATATATATATATATATATATATATATATATATATATATATATATTCATTCAAATTACCATCATGTTATCTGTGTTTGCTTATCTTTCTATTTATGTATTTAAAAAAATATTACTCGTGTGTGCATAGGGAGAAAATCCAATGGCAAAAAGCCATGTTCACGTTCGAGTGGGCAGAACGTGTTAAGAATGGATATACACATCCTTTTTTTTTTTACTGCCTTGCATACCAATAACATATTGGAAAGCCTTTACATGCTTTAGCTGTCTCCGTTTAACTCCAAAAAAAAAAAAAGAAAGAAAATTGGCGATGTTTATCACTAAGGAGGTGAATCGCATCAATACACTAGTGTCTGTTAGTTCACTGATGTCTCTTGGAGCTAGTGTAGTACTTAAATACATCTATAGAAAGTTGTTTTAGATGAAATCAAACACAAAACGTTAAAAATGGATGCATACAGTTGTATTTTATATACATATATACTGGTCAAAAAGCTGAAAGGTCAACTTGATTTCTTAACATAAATTCGACCTACTCTCAGTATTGAGTCACCATATCATTAAATGTTCTGTTGTTATTCTTAACTTAGCTTTAAAATAATAACTTTAATCCACTGTATATTGATTCCAATCATGGGCACTTTGTTTAGGCACAGGCATGGTTGTGTAGTTATGAACCATGTAGTTGGGTGTTCAGTCCCAATGTGTGAATGTTGTTGACTGATATTCTATACTATATATATATAGGTTATGAGAGGTAATGGTGTCAAGAAGACCCAAAGGTGTCAGGTAATGCTGAGTGAGTGCTATGGACAGACTATAGTTAAGCTCCAGGTTTGGTGATTATGCAAATGAGGAGTCCAACGTAGGTCATATATCAGCATATGTATATATAAAAAAAAATTAACAGAATGAGATAAAAATCTTAAGCTGTGAAAGATTTCAGAACATTTATAAATTGAAGGTCTTACAGCTGTTTCCAGGATATTTTATATATCCCTTCATTGGAGACAGTGTGAGAAAATGGTAAGCAATGGTTATGCATGGGATATGCAGGGATATTGTATCTTCAGTTCCATTATTTAGGCAGAATGGTATACATATAAGATTCCTGTACCTTGTAATTAAGTTCCAATAGTATTTAAAATTGGTCATTCCAAGCATAGAGTTTGTAAACGGTCTTTATTGAACCGAGGGTTTTTTTAATCTTATATGTATACCATTCTGCCTAAATATATGGAACTGAAGATACAATATCTCTGCATATCTCATATCTATTTTCATTCCTCCACTTCACTCTCTATTTCATATCTTATCTAGAATAACTGTTGCTTAACCATTTTCTCACACTGCCTCCGATGAAGGGATATATAAAATATCATTGAAACAGCTGTAAGACCTATTTATAAATGTTCAGAAATCTTTCACAGCCTTGGATTTTTATCTTATTCTGTTAATATATATATATATA
>NC_068991.1:18077241-18080469 GCF_001194135.2 Octopus bimaculoides | reverse complement strand
ATATATATATATATATATATAGTTAAAAAAAACAATAACAAAAAGACAACAAAGTGAGGACGTGATATGGATAGTATTATTGGACGCTCAGGAAAGGAAAGAGAGAGTGTGTGTATATATATCTGCTTTCATTCATTTTGCATTTATTTTTCCATGTTGGCATGAGTTGAATGAAGACTTATTAAGGTATTATTTTATGGTTGGATACCCTTTCTTTCATCAACCCATACCAGCTTTTCAAGAGAGGTGTGTGTGTGTGAGTGGATATTTTTTTTCATCTTCATGTGTGTTCACTGGCTGCAAACAACAGCCTCGCAATCACTAAAGTTGGTAGCCTTTGCTTGCAGACAACTGCAAAAGCATGTTGATCTTCTGGACATTCTTTGGGTTGTTCGTTGTTTGATGGACTAGGGGATTATTACACTGCGTGGAAACAAGTAGGAGATGGCAACAGGAAAGACATCTGGCTGCAGAAAAGTGTTTCAATGAATTCCATTTGACCCATTCAAGCATGAAAAAGGGGGTGTTAAAATGATGATGGTGTTTGTTTGTGTGTGTGTGTATGTGTATATATATATATATATATATATGCAGGGTGTGATGAATTAACTATTGTCTAAATTATGCAAAAATGAAAATAACAGTGACATCTTATTTTAACAGGTATATTTACCAAAATTACCTAAAAATATCATGAAATACTAAAGAGTAAATATATTCAATAAAATCACCATTGGCTCCAATCACAACCTCCAGAATATTTTGGAATCTCCTGCAATTCTTCTGCCATAATCCTTGCCTTCAGTTCATCTTTGGTGTTATAAGTAGTTTTGTTGGTCTCTTGCTCAACTGTGCTCCATGTATAATAATCAAGGGGGTTGCAGTCCGAGGAGTTATGTGGTCAGATATTAGGGGTGATGTGGTCACAGAAATTGTCTGACAGTCATGACTGGGTTCTCCCACTTGTGTGGCATGGTGCAAAGTCCTATTGTCAGACACAGGGTCTTCCAGCAGCTACCTTCTTCACCCAGGCACTTGATGTAGGCAGAATATTTTGGCTGGATATGGCTGGTTTAAATGCTAAAGGGTTAAGGCAATTCTTAGACAGAATCAGTTTAACATAATGTGTGTCCATTGAGTTGACTCCAGTTTATTACTAGAACACATATCACTTCCAAGAGATGCGTTTTCTTTTCCTTCAAATTTTGTCATCTTGTGACATTAAAATTTTAATAGAAATTGTCAAAATTTCATGAGATCAAGGAGAACAGTTATAATGTTTATTTAATGTATCAACCTCAGAGAGATGAGAAACTAATCAACCCATGAACAATTTGATTTTAAAACTGAAAGAGCATGTGATGCATTTAAATTGAAGACTTTCTGCTGCAGCTCATCTTTATTACCTTCTCTTGCATATCATTACTATTTTCATTATCAATTGTGAACTATAAAAAAGTCTGGGTCTTTGTTGAATTTGAGATTGATAAATATGTTAGCCTCATTTTAAAAACTATAGGACTTTCGATGAAGTAGGAATTTCACTATTGTATTTAGTTCCTTGTTGTACTCGTTTGTCTTAAGAGACAGTCATATGGAGTCCACCAAGATAAGTGCACAGTGATATCTCACCTTCTGTCTCCATAGTGTTACTTTCATTTTTTCCTGCATTGCTTTATAAATGTTGGTATACATTTATTCTTTCGTAGTACAACTTCCAAAATACAATACTTTAGTGCAGGAATCAGTAACACTTCCTCTTTTTCATAATAACACACTTTTGTTTCATTTTTACATTTTTCTATGTCCCACTTACATCTTACATATAAACATATCCTCTCTCCCCCCCACACACATATATCCCTCCTTGTCCATCACTGGCATTGTCTATGTAACTAATATCTAAAAACCATTAAGTACTCAATAGCTTATACATTAAAGTTCTGAGGTTAACTGAGAACATCTCAGTGAGTGTAGGTTCACCTATTGCTGATCCCTGCTTTAGGGCATTGGTCTCCAACCAAGTAACATTCTTCCTTTCTTCATTAAATCTTGCTTGTCAGGTTTTCTTGAACAGTATCTCTGCACTCTATTCATGATTAGGAACATCTTTATATACAAAGTAAAAGTGAAAACCTTTGTTTTTGTTTTGTTTTACCTCCTGTACCTTTAACTTGCACTGTTGTGGCTTTCTCAGTCATTTTTAATATATATATATATTTTAACGTCTGCCTTTAATGCTGGCATAGGTGAAATGGTTTGACAGGAGCCGGCCAGGTAGATACATATATATATATATATATATATATATACATATATACACACACACACACATACATATATGTATCTTCTTTGTAATCATTATTAATGATTGCTATTGGTTTTCAATGCTTGGCCTGGGTTAGATGAGTTATCATAATCTGAGTCAGTGCTCAGAATTACTGCTCTTCTAGATGAGTCAGAGGACTACATCTCACTCATTCAATTCAATGTTTGTACAGTTAGATGTTCTTCTCAACACCAGTCTTGTTACCAGTACTCCAGAGGTTGTTATATCCTTGACAGGACTAAACTGTTCTATCACACTCATGTCTTACTATGTTCGGGATGCATTTTATTGTGGCATTGGCATTAGAGATGTTACCCTATCAACAATATGACTAAAGAATCTTTTCTACCTGCCATCGTTACTCACTCACTGCCCACAGTCCTCTAGGTGTATTTATAGTGGTACCATCTCCAGGTTGCTTTGTACGCCATAAGATTGAACAGTCTTCACCACTTTGTAATGTGTTCATACATTCAGGGCTACAAGAGTAAGGAGACGAGTAGAAAGAGAACAGTAATGATAGTAATGATAGAACAGTAATGAGTGAAAGAGGAGAGCAAGAGTATAATAATAAAAGCAGTTGAGAAGAGGGAGTGGGAGAAGGAATAAGAGAGTGATGGATAGTAATAAGTGGAATAAATATATACATATATATATATGTATATAATTTATTACACATGTTGAAGCAAAACTCTTACAGGAATAAACTATTGATTAAATGTCTGAAATGAGTTATTGCTAATAAGATTATAATTTTTCAGATTATTAACTTCATTTGACTTGGTATGAAAAAATACATATGTCTATGTACATATATATATATATATATATATATATATATATATATAAACATAATTAAGGGATCAGCAAATAGTTGCTTCATACCGAAGGGCTTGGTA
>NC_068991.1:18070519-18077016 GCF_001194135.2 Octopus bimaculoides | reverse complement strand
ATATATATATATATAGCTATCAATTTTTCAATTCTGAAAATGAAGTTAACAGTAAGATAAATTAAAACCCTGTTAAAATATTGGTTTACCAGCCAGAAGGTTACACATTCACATCTGCTGAAGGTGTTTCATTGCATTTCTAAGGAAGGGGGTTTTATTCCATGTTGCCTCAGTTCATTTAAGAATGGGGGTCAAATTTTCTGAGGAAAAAAAAAGAAGTAAAATGCTGATCCCCTATTGATATATATCTTTCATTCACTCAGCAAATACCAAGGAATCACAATGAAGCAGTAGCCCTTAAAAGTCTCCTCTCTAAATCTTAAGAGACATGTACTGTTTTATGTTATTTAAATATAGAATAAAATCAATGTGAATTTCAAGGAAACTGGTGATGATCTGTGTTAGCAATAATTAGAGATCAATAAATTCTTTTCCATGAGTCTATCTTAGGCCTTGCCCTTCATCTGTAAGTATATGTAAGAGAGAAAGTGTTGTTGCCACTTGAGCTTTCCACATGAGTAAGGCTTAAAGTTTTAGTTTCTGTACTCCACACAGCAACTGAACTTATAGAAGTCTCTTTTTTTAATATGAGAAGGATTAGCCAATTAACTGTGGCTTTGTTTGAATATCAGAAGGACCAGCTAATTAGTCATTGCCTCAATTATATTAGAATTGCCTGTGATTGCAGAGTAGGTATGAAAAAGTTGCTGTCTAAGCAGACCACGCAGCTTACAATAAGTTTAAGAATCTCACTTCTGTTTCTTCTTAGGAACATGCTGCATGAAGATCAGTAAGAATAAGTTAGACTTATTGCAGTTAGTTTCATTGCTTAGCTCGAAGTTATTTCTGATCTTGCAGGCTTATGATTAAAGATGTTCTAATCATAAGTGGAGGCACAATGGCCCAGTGGTTAGGGCAGCGGACTCACGGTCATAGGATCGCGGTTTCGATTCCCAGACCGGGCGTTGTGAGTGTTTATTGAGCAAAAACACCTAAAGCTCCACGCGGCTCCAGCAGGGGATGGTGGCAAACCCTGCTGTACTCTTTCACCACAACTTTCTCTCACTCTTTCTTCCTGTTTCTGTTGTGCCTGTATTTCAAAGGGTCAGCCTTGTCACACTGTGTTACGATGAATATCCTCGAGAACTACGTCAAGGATACACGTGTCTGGAATGCTCAGCCATTTGCACGTTAATTTCACGAGCAGGCTGTTCCGTTGATCGGATCAACTGGAACCCTCGGCGTCGTAAGCAACGGAGTGCCAACAACAACAACAGTTTATCTACAATTGTATTATTCCACGTGTCCAGTTTTTAAGATAGTAGGGTGTAACTTGAAGGAGATTAGTCCACTACTTTCTTACATATTGAGAAAGTGCATAGAAACTAACTCATTAGCTCAGCCTACAATAGTTTGAAACAAATGGTGTGGTTCCATAGCCTTAGTCAGTTTCATTAGCAGAGTTCCTTTTGTTCCAAGAATTCAAGGTAAAGCCCAGGCTGCTTCCCTGCACATAATTTTGGGGCCGCCATTAACCTGCAGATGTTTGGGTTGGCTCATGGTTACATCAATCTCTTTGTGTAGAAGGGCTTCTATAAGTCTTAAGTTCAAATCCATGAGAAGCAGTTCATTGTGTTTTTGGTGCATAGATTGATCTCCAATAATATTGAAGTTATGAATACTCAGACTTCGTAAATATTGAATTTTATTTTTACATAGTTCCTCTAAATCTGGGGTTGGCAAACTTCTTTTACCATTGACCTCTTTATGGTTTTGTTGATAACTTATTGATCCTCATCATGTAAATTTCTAAAAGAAAATTAAATGTATGGTTAATAGAAAAATTTTTGTTTTAAAAGCAAAGATTATGGAAATTGATAAATAATAAAAATTCAGACATATATTGATGTAGTCAAAATATTTAATGTTTATCAACCTCTTGGATAGCATCAGAGACTCTCCCCTCTCAGGCCAATATTGACCACTTTGCTCACCCAAGCTTTAAATGAAGATCAGTTTGTCTTTTAGAAAAGACCATCACCTAATTCTCCACTCTCCATTTGTTTAGCCGTTGGAAATACTTGCCAGATCTTTACCTGATTTACACAGTTATATATACATACATACATATATATATATATATACAATAAAAAGTTTAGAATGGTACAACAATGCACTATAGAATAAAAAATGGACTATATACCTGTTGTAATTTGGTTATATTTCGGAATTACAATTCCTTCCTCAGATCTTCTTAGCTGGAGTCTCTATAGCAGAGACTCCAGCTAAGAAGATCTGAAGAAGGAATTGCAATTCCGAAATATCATCGGACTATAGATAACCAAATTACAACAGGTACATTTTTTATTCTATAGTGCATTGTTGTACCATTCTAAACTTTTTATTCTTTACAAACAATACACAATGCTTCAAGCGAACTACAATACTCTCCATATATATACAGTTCCCACTAAACAGTGTGCCTACATGATTTGCATCCAGTGCACAAAATACTAGTTATCTAAAATAAAAATGTAGCAATTATTATATATGTAGTCCAACATGTCTTTTCTTTAGTGATTAGTGTTGGAGAAAGGGCATTGTTTGTGTCCTTTTATTTAAAGGGCCTTTGTGATTAATAGAAGGAGTGAAGGTATTCTTAAACTGGAAACCTGGTCCAAATGCTTGCAATAGTGAACTCCAATAAAGGCATTGAAAGACCAAAAAGTGGTGTTAGACTGGGCTGCAGATTAAGTCAACTGCAAAAGTAGACCATGGTAGGTCTTCAACTCAGATTGCCAACAACCGCAAAAAAAAAAAAGAATACTGTATGGCATCCTGTCTGATACTCAAATTGTGCTAGTCATGAAGGTGTTACTAAGATCAACAAGCTGTGAGAAAGCTGTTACAAAAACACCATTAAGGGCTTTTATGAACGAAATAACTGTATTGTAAGAAAATAGAGAAGCAGCAGGTGGAATGTTAGAGTTGTTGGATGAGCTACTAGGATGGGCAAGAATGAAATTCAAAACCAAGAAATCTTGAAGTGTGGCATTCATGAAAAGAGTCCAAAAAGAAGTGAAGTTCAGGATAGGAGGTGAAGAAATACCAACGGTGAAAGAACAACTAGTAAAATGTCTCAGCAAATGGTACTTAAAACAGATGATACTAAAAGCATATGATATTCCACCAAGAATTCTGAGAGCAATAAGTAAGCTGTATGAGAACACAAGAGCAAAAGTGATCGCTCCTGATGGAGAGACGGAACACTTTGAAGTAAAAGCTGGAGTATTACAAGTCAACACACTAGCACCCTATCTCTTTACCATCATTCTGGACTATGTAATGCATAGAATGTACAGGGGCAAGGAAGAAGAACTGGGATTCAAACTGCATAGCCAAAGAAGTAAACAGCATCAGGCAGTAACAGTAACTGACCTAAACTTTGTTGACGACCTGGCATTACTAACAGAGAGGACAAATCAGGCACAGGTGGTGCTGAGCAGATTAGAGCAGGAATCGGGGAAGGTAGGATTGTACTGTAATGCAAAGAAAACAGAGCTGCAAGTATTTAACCACAAAATGCCTGTACCTGTGAAAGAGAGAGATGGTAGGTTGCTCAAGGTAGTTAAAATTTCAAATACCTTGGTGCGTGGACACAAAGTACTGAAAAAGACATCATAGCAAGGAAAGCTCTTGCCTGGAGTGCATGCCATAAATTGAGAAAGGTATGGAGTTCAAAGTTAGCAAGGAAATTGATAGTGAGATTGTTTCTGGCAACAGTGGTGTCTGTTCTTCTATACGGGGCTGAAATATGGACGCTCACTAAAGCAATGAAGAAGCAGTTGGATAGTTGTTATATAAGGATACTTGGAATGGCACTCAATGTCTCCTGGAAGAGTCATACAACAAATGCCAACTTATACCAGGGACTACCAAAAGTAACATTGAAGATACAGCATAGAAGGATGATGAAATTGCTAACAAGCTAGTGCTCTGGCAACCAACAGAAGAAAGAACCAGGAGAGGAAGGAGGAAGATGACCTATATTGACAACTTGCTGAAGGATACTGGTATGGAAGGGGTACAGGTGCTGAGGACCATATGGAAGGTCAAGATGAGTGGGAGAAAGTGTGGAAACAGTCTTGGGGTGTCCTGAGGGATGACCTAGATAGATAGATGGTACAAAGATTTATTAAATGATAAGAAGCAAGGCAAAGAAACAGACAAATTAGTGGAACAGAGACTAAAGGCAAATGGTAATGTATATATAGATAGATAATGACAGAGCTTCAAATGCAAATCTTTACAGTAATTAGTTATGCTCATCTGGGTTCCAATTCCACTAATAATGAACTATATCATATAGTGTACCTTGAAAAGAAGCTAGACTTGGTGTCAGGAAAAGAGCCAGCCATTGAATAGTCTTAACCCATTAGCATTTAGAATGAACATATCCAGCCCAAATATTCTACCTGTTTTATATTTGAACCAGCTAGATCTGGCCTTTCACATCTTCCCCACCATGCCATTCTAAAAATAAGCAAACACATCAAAATCTTGAAGCTTTAAAGTAATGCAGGATTAATTCAAAGCAATGTGAATAAATAGGCATTACATTTGACAAAGAAATCTGAACACTAATTAGTTAAGAAGTTATATCCAACTCAAGCCAGATACGTTGTGTAGAAAAATGCAACTGTGTTCTACCTGGATCTTTTTTTTTTATGAAAGCTTTTTATATTTTCATATGAATTCCTTACAGTTTGTTTGGAACAGTAAAGTTCTTAAATTCATCATCGTTTCAAGACCATCAGAAGTTCATATTCAAAATGGAGTATTATTGGTGTGGGGAGGCACAATGGCCCAGTGGTTAGGGCGAACCCTGCTGTACTCTTCCACCACAACTTTCTCTCACTCTTACTTCCTGTTTCTGTTGTGCCTGTAATTCAAAGGGTCAGCCTTGTCACACTGTGTCACGCTGAATATCCCCGAGAACTACATTAAGGGTACACATGTCTGTGGAGTGCTCAGCCACTTGCACGTTAATTTCACGAGCAGGCTGTTCCGTTGATCGGATCAACTGGAACCCTCGGCGTCGTAAGCGACGGAGTGCCAACATTATTGGTGTGTATTGCTGCCTCTTTATAGTTGTTGAGAGCTTACATTAAAGAGGTAGCAACACATTGTTCCAAGTTAACTTGAAAGAAACATTGTTAAAAAAGAAAAGAACATGAACATAGCCATGTCTTCAATACAACATGCCTAAAAGATAAGCTGTTCCCCATATATATCTGTGTGTGATTGTATATGTGTAACTAGAAAAACAAAAAGCACTATCGCATTGGCCCTCCCTGTTATGAACTCACACAAACTCATGTGCAAATGGTTAAAGAGTACTCAATATATTTGAAGTTTTGTGCTTGATTTAGTTGCTTCTCAGTGTCTCACTATGTACAGTATCACAGGAACACTTATTTACTGCATTTAAAAAACAAAGGGGGTGACGTATTGGATTATGCTACATGCATGTGCATATACACACACACACGCTTATGTGCTCACACATGCATGTGTGTGCGCGCGCGTGCACACACACACACACACACACACACACACACACACACACACACACACACACAGTCAGAAATGCACAGACACTAACATAAATAGTACAGAAGTGTGGAAAAAAAAAATTGTGTGCTGTGCTCATGAACACAGCAAATAGCTGACAAGTGATGATGATTCACTATTCATTGGCAGATGTGTTTCCTCTCTTTTATTAGATCTTTATTAAGACAGGGCTGTCATTGATATAAAGCAGGACAATAATTATATCTACCCTGCATAAAGATCTGTTTGACCTGTAGCATCTGAAACTAGAAATCAACTTGTTTGTTTTTTTGTTGTACAGTGAAAAATGTAATCATTTCACCTAATACGTTTCCTTGCAAAGTCATGTTAAAATAATCAGGCACATCACATGACAGTAAAAATCAGGACAAGCAGTAAATTGCCAACATTTTGAAAACAGCAACGATAATATAGATAGATAGAGACCATCCTTCTACTCATCTCATACGTTGAGGGTTTACTTAGACCACTATTTTTATGTTTCCAGCTCCACCCAGTTGTTCCCATTCTCTCTTCTAAACTGTAAGTAGTCATGTAGCTACACTACAGCAAGAAACCTGTTGTACTTTGCTCCCTTCCCTCATACTTTAAACCCTCATTTCCTAGTGTAAAACTACCCTCTTGAGATTCATGGTTTTGCTGCAAACTGCATGGTGACCTCACTTGTGCTGGTAGCATGAAAAAAAAAAAAAAGAACCCGGTACACAGTGTAAAGTGGTTGTCAGTAGGAAAGGCAACCAGCTGTAGAAACCATGCCAAAGCAGACACTGGAGCATTATGCGGTCCTTAGACCCATCAAATTCTGTCAAATCACCCAACCCATGCCAACATGGAACATGGACAGTAAATAATGATGATATACA
>NC_068991.1:18029690-18069841 GCF_001194135.2 Octopus bimaculoides | reverse complement strand
GAAAAAGAGAGTGAACAAGCAAAACATGATATCACTTAGTAAACCAAACCAAACCAGGCACTTGTAATAATATGTATTATATTACATCATTAGACAAATTTTATATAAATATATGTATATATACACATATATGTGTGTGTGTGTGTGTGTTTGTATATATATATATATATATATATGTGTGTGTGTGTGTGTACATTATATACATATGTACATTATATACATATTACATGTAGTTTATATACATAAACATATACTCATACATACATATATATTTATATCTATATATACACACACACACACACATGTACATATATATACATATGTGTATAAAGATATGGTAATTTACTTCAAGTTTCATCTTTGATTTCCCAATGAGACATGGAGTAAACTGTCAACTTCTGATCTAAGCATACCTATCCACTCTCTGGAACATATTGAATTTTTTAATATCAGATAATACTACCTCTTTGTAAAATATAAATATATATTGGTATAAATTGTACTCACATTACTATATATATATATATATCAGCAATGTAACTACACATGGTCTGTTGGCAAATTGTTCTTCTCCTCCTTCTTTGGACTTTTCCCTTCTTTCTGATACACCTGTTTGATGTTTACACACCTGTCTTCGTTTTGTTTTTTTGTAAATTCCTACTATATACATATATATATACACACACACACATACAGAGAGAGAGAGAGATGTGTGTGTGAATGAGTATGTATATATATATATATATATATATATGTATATTAAAAAACATCTCCTTAGTATTCTGTATTTTTTATGTTCTATGTAAATGTACTTATATATACGCACAGGCGTGGCTGTGTGGTAAGTAGCTTGCTTACCAGCCACATGGTTCTAGGTTCAGTCCCACTGTGTAGCACCTTGGGCAAGTGTCTTCTACTATAGCCTCAGGCCAACCAAAGCCTTGTGGGTGGATTTGGTAGTTGGAAACTGAAAAAAGCCCATCTTATATATATATATATATATGTATATATGTATGTTTGTGTGTTTGTCCCCCCACCATTGCTTGCCAACTGATGCTGGTGTGTTTACATCCCCATAACATAGCAGTTCGGCAAAAGAGACCAATAGAATAAATATTAGGCTTACAAAGAATAAGTCCTGGGGTCGATTTGCTCAACTAAAGGTGGTGGCTCCAGCTGGCTGCAGTCAAATGTTTGAAACAAGTAAAAAAAAATGGAAGATATATATATATATATATATATATATATATATATATATATATATATATATGTATATGTATTTATGTGTTGTTTTTACGTTTTTTTTGTGTCATAGGACTGCAGGCAAGTTGCACTGCTTCAACGTACCACTTAGAGTTTAGTCAGTCGTTGATCCCATTACTTATTTTAAATCTGGTATTTGTTTTATCAGTCTCCTTTTGCTGAACTGCTAAAATTAAAGAGAAGACAACACCACTACCGGTTGAGAAAACAGTGAAACGCAAAGCACATGATGAAGCAAACCTATGTTCAAAGGCACTCTAGCCATAACAATCTCATCTGATGTTTATTTATTTTGAGACATAATATATCTAAGACTATACTATTCAATGTGTCCTTCCATCTTTTTGCAAAGGTTAGTGGGAGGTTGAGATTTGGCTGTTGTATGGTGGTATGGAATATAGCTGCTGTTTCTAGCAGGTTGAGCAACTACCTAGATTCTCCCACCTCCTCGCTATAGTGGTGTGGAGTGGCAGAGTATGGTTTCATATGTTGTAACATAGAACATTGTATTAGTATCTTATTTTCTTTCTATAGTTTCGCTGAGATTCTATTTCTATCCATAATTTCATTAAGGAAAAAGAAAAAAAAAAATGTAATTCATTTATTGATTCCCAGCATTGATTTCAGTGACTTCGTTTATTTATTTTTTTGCTATCTGGTTGGGGGAAAGAAAACGTGGAATGGAACAAGAGTTCTGACGACATCCACAGCAGTTCACTGATTCATCAGTATTGATCATTATTTCTAAATACATACTTTATTTACCTTCACTCAAGGATTAATTGATTTAATCAATAGCTGCTGTTTAGTATTCATATTGGAAACAAATCAACTGTAATCCTCCCTTATGTTGATCCTTGATAAGTTTCTTGGACATAAGCCTCCTCGTGTGATAGTATATAATGCCCTGTGACTCAAATCAGCTCTTCAACTGTTTTCCCCTCTATTTTCTTTTTCCCATTTATCAACAGCATTCAAACCATTCAGTAATAAATGTAACCCAGTCTACATTATAAAATATGTTGTTTATAAGGTGATAGTGTGGCTGAATGGAAATTTGGTTGCTATTTTTTGCTTGTTTGGTAGCTATGTAGAGGCTTCTTCATTGGTTTGTGATTTTCATTTATGCAAATGTAGGCACATTATGCATAGTATTATAATGACTAATAATATGGACAGTGGATATGATAGTGTTAAAGGAAAAATGCTCGTTGGTGTTTTGTCTCACTCCTCCAGATACCGACTTCACTTTTGATTTCTCCCTCCCATCCAGAAATTAGTGACCTTTATGCTAGGAGATGAGGGGTTAAGATACGAGAAAAGGGGCCAGCAGCTAACAGGTTTCTCACTGTAGAAGAGCTGCATGGCTCCTCACATTTTAGAAGAGAGGGTGGAAGTGAAGCTGGAAAGATAGAAATAGTGATATTGAGGTTTCTGGGTGCATCTTCAAGGTAGTAGAAGTGAGGGGAGACAGAGGAACCAGGAGTGTGAGTGGGTAGAGGTTGCAAGGGTGTATGGGGGAGTAAGAGATTGGTGATGGAGGAGGGGAGGTAGGTGACAGCTGTAAAGATTGGGTAGTGTTTGAAGGCTAAAATTAATAAATAATTCCTTTCAAGTCTTCATATTTTAGTTTAGTTTTTTCTACAATTATGAAGTCATTGAAACTGAGAGGTATCATCTGCTTCAACCAGCTGAACTTGTCTCAAGACAAAATTTGTGACAGGATATGGACCATCATCAGCTCTCTGAACAACAAGCCAGCATCTTATTAACTGAGTTTTGCACTTGTACATATGTTGTTGTCGAACTGGTAACCAGAAAATATTCAGTTTGAATTATAACGAGTTGAATATTTGGAGATGTGGTCTTTGTCCTAAATATTCTAAATATGACACAAGCATGGCTGTGGTTAAGAAGTCCACTTTGCAACCACATGGTTTTTGGTTCAATACCACTGTGTGGCACTCTGATTGACTAAATCTAAGTAAGTGAATTTGGTAGACTGAGACTCAGAAAAAGTCTGTTTGCATTTGTGTGTACTTGTCTTGACTTTGTGCATTAATCATAAACAAACTTTTGTCATACAAGCAGTGACACTTCTTTGTTATCTTTCGTGGAAACATTCTGATTTGGATGAAATGAGAAACGAGAGGATTGGCAACAGGAAAAGCAACTAGCCATAAAATATCTGCCTCGATGAATCTCATCTGACCCATACCAAACAAGGAAAAATGGACATTTAAAAGTGGTGATGATAGTGGCTTGATTTTGTTTTGAAATTTCTAATTTTATATTACTGATGTTTTTTATATTACTGATGTTTTTTGATTAATTCTACTAGATTTTGAAGTCTCTTTTACACATGTTAGTCCTTGGACTGTGACTACACTGGGGTACTTCCTTGTCGGTTTTAGTCAAGCTTATTGACTATAGTAGTTATTTAAGTTTAGTACTTTTCTTATTAATCTATATTTAATGCACTGCTAAGTTACCGAACATAAACCTATAGCACCATTTTTCAAGCTCTGTTCATGTAAAGCTAGCAGTCACATCAAACAAACACACATGCATGTACACACAAACGACCGACTTTCACACAATTTCTGTATACTAATTTTATTCGCAAGGCATTGGTCATCTTGAAGTTATAGTAGAAGACATTTGTCAAAATACCATGCAGTGAGGCCAAATCATGTAGTTGTGAAGACAGCTTAACGAACAGCCATACCTGCATTAAGTCTAGTTGGGTTTTTTTTCTCAGTTTAAAACTATGAGCTCATTATTTGGGTCATTCCTACACATGACAATTAAGTTGTTTTATTTACAGATCAGTATTAGAATGTATTTACAGTCACATCTGTGATATGTATGAGATTTTTTATCTTTCTTCTTTTCCTTTTTTAATCACGTAGTACACATGAAGGAAGGTAATATCCAATTTACAAGCATGGTATGCTTGAGAAGACCTGTTGAATCAAGTAAAGCAATATTGTAGCTGTGGCCAGTGCCCTCTAACTGGCTCCTGTGCCGGTGGCACGTAAAATGCACCATCCGAACGTGGCTGATGCCAGTACCCCCATGCGTAAGGGTATGTGTATGTGTGTATGCGCGTGCGCGAGTGTGGATATGTATATGTGTACATGTATGGTTGCATATATATAGGCATATGTGTGGGTGTGCATGTATGTGCTTCACGTGAGTTTGAGTGAGCATATGCATATAGGCACATGTACGTGGGTGTGCATGCACGCATGTGTATGTGTGTACATGCGAGCATACGCGATTTCTATCAGTATTTTTACTTTTATACTTTCTCCCCTTCGGTTCTTTCCCCTTATTTAACGGTCATTCTATTAGCTCTTTTGTCTTAATAACAGTCAATAACATAGTAATTTCCCTTTGTTTAACGGTCATTTCCATAGCATTTTTTGATTGCCTTGATAACTGACGAGATGCTGGAGCAGATTTCTACCCCAACATCCGAAACTCGGAGTTTTATTATGGCAACCGAATAATTGTCACAAATTACATTACAGATATATATATATATATATATATATATATATATATATAAAATGTATCTCCCACTTACTATTGGGCTAGAATGTTAGTGTTAAATTGTTTAAATAAAAGAGAAAGAAAATTGTTTGGAGATCCAACCATCTTCCAAAATAATAATTTTGTATTTTTTCTTTGTCTTTTCAGGTCTTTACTGTAACTCTACCAGAAAGTATAACAGAGGTCAGTCAGATTGTTTTAATGATGATGATGATGATGATTATGAGGGTTACCCTATATAGAAATGAAGTTTAAATATTTTAGAGTGAGGAGAAAAAATTGTATGATTGTAGCATTCAAATTATTCTTTGGGACAATAGCTACGTGTATAGAATGTTGTATTTTATGTTAATGAAAATGCAAACAGTGATGATGATGATGTTTTCTGACATTGGCACTAAGCCACACAATTTTTGGAGATGGAGTACAGATAATAATAAAATCAACCTTGATACATGACTGAGGATGATCTTTTAACTCTAGAGTGATGGAAGGATAAGTTGATTCTGGCAGCATTTATGTTTGAAATGCCAAGAGATAATTCAAAATACGAGGTTTGAAATAGTTTGATGCAATTTGCTAGAATATTAGCAATGTATGTTGAAAAGAGAAATAAAATCAACGAATGATTTAAGTTTTGCAAAAAAAAAAATACTTAGCACAATGCCAACTACACAACAGTAACAGTAATCATTCTCAAATAAGTACTGTTTGTGATTCAATGTGTATATCTCAATTGTAGAATGGGTACACCATATCCCTGCATGTTGTAAGAGGTGATTAAAAGGGTTGGCAAACAGGAAGGGCATCTAACCATAAAACATTGCTTCAATTAGTACAATTCAGAATAAAAAAGATTTATGGAGCGGACTCCAATAGGCTAACTCCTGCTTTAGCAAGAAAAATAGCCCTTACACTTTTAATATTAACCCACCTGCAACTGGCTCTGGTTCTATGATATAAACTTAGTTTTTCTAAAGTGATCTAAATTAAAACCTATCAAAACTCCATGCTAATTTGTTTCCAACACCAACTGAATGAAACAAATCTTTTACTAAATACTTCATAATTTTTCAAACTTGAAACGAAAGCAGTTTTTTTTTCAACAGAAATATAGTAACAAAAGGGTTTAGATATTTGTTAAAGTTCATTATAATCTCTAATTTGAGATAGAAAAGTGTAAGAGGGTTTAATGATAAACTTACATAGTATCTATCATTTTTTGAATAACTTCGTGACTAATTAGACTCCTAATTATATACTATAAATTGCTTCTGATATTTTAATATCTACCAGATAATTGTCAGTCACTTAATGCTAGCAGGATAGTTTATTGTATGAAGAATGCCTAATAGTCAGCTGAATTTACCCAAGCAACAATTGTATTCTGATAGAGTCCATCACGCTTACCTCTGCTCTACACCCTCCCCCAACACCCTACATACAAACAGACTGGACAGTGGTGGGAGTATATGTCAAGAGTAGCCACACTGCATATCAGAATGTGTTGTATGATTCTCAGTTAGGCAGACATGGTATATCTGGAACTAGAGATCTCTGGGTTGTGTTGTTGCTTTGGCTGAAATGGTCTATTAAATTGACCATTGAAGTTAAAACTGACATCAGTAATCTGGAATCTCTAACTAAATTTTGCAAAGCATTTCATCAAGCACCATACTAATTCTGTCAATCAAAGCACAAATATAGTCTTATAGTTATTCTTTTACTTGTCTTAGTCGTATGACTGTGGCCATGCTGGAGCACTGCCTTAAAGGGTTATATTTGAAGAAATTGACCCCAGGGCTTGTCTCTTTGCCGAACAGCTAAGTTATATATCAGGGGCATATATTCTAGGTGTGCTAGGTGTGTGCTGCACACCCATTGAAAATGACAAATTCATTATAGATATTAACTTCACTCATTAATTTAATCACAAATCTTAATGGAAAACTTTTGTTATGCCCCTGCTTGAAATTTGGTGGCACTGGGTGTGGCAGCACACACAATACATCAACCACCATATGTCGCACTCCTACCACACACGCACGCGCATACAAATGCATTATTCAATTTGTTCTTCCATTCACGAAAAGTTGAAAAGTAGCAGAACCATTAACAGATCAACTGGAATGCTTTGCAGTAATTATACTGATTTGTTACCAGCGTTGCTTTCTAGCACTTGTGCTGGTAGCACATTAGAAAATCATTCGAGCGAGGTCGTTGCCAGTGCTCCTGGACTGGCTCCTGTGCAGGTGGCATGTAAAAAACACCTTTTTGAGCGTGGCCATTGCCAGTACCGTGTGACTGGCCCTCGTGCCCATGGCACGTAAAAGCACCCACTACACTCTAGGAGTGGTTGATGTTAGGAAGGGCATCCAGCTGTAGAAACTCTGCCAGATCAGATTGGAGCCTGGTGCAGGTTCCTGGCTTGCCAGTCCTCAGTCAAATCGTCCAACTCATGCTAGCATGGAAAGTGGATGTTAAACGATGATGATGATGTGCTTTGAATTCATATCCTGCCAAAATTGTCCTCTGCCTTTCATCCTTTCAGTATTGATATAAAAAAGATGTATCAGGCCAGATGCCTTGCAGTATTTTTTCTGGCTTTTTATGTTCTGAGATCAAATCCTACCATGGCCTATTTGGATGAGAGATTTAATCTGTTGCCCAATTTAACACCTACACATACACCTTAACCTTTTTGATACTGTTCCAATCAAGACTGCTCCTGATTCTTTGCTACAAGCTTCCTGTTTTAATGTGGTCTGTATTAAAAAACTTTCCATCAAAATTTCATGTTGTGTTCCAAACACCAACTTAATAATGAATTATTTTACTAAATTTGTTATTTTCAAAACAAATCAAAACTCACAAAATGTATTGCCACAGGAATTTGGTAACAAAAGTGTTAGATGCCTTTAGCCATGTTCACTCTGTTGCAAGGAGTCAGAGCAAATCTATAGTTTGAGGATACCTTCTTCCCTCTCTCTCACCAGTCATAGAACCTCCAGTAAAAAGGGTCATTAAAAAAAAAAATGGTATGGTGTGCTTTGAAGGAAATTTGGCTACTGCTACTAGTTGTAGGTTGAGCTGTTGTTTAGAAAGAGGCTACCTCATTGGCTCATCTGGTTGGAATATCACACCAAAATGTATTCAGAGGTAGAAACCCTTTCTCTCAAATATAGATTACCCTTGTATTTTCTTATTAAAAAATAAGTTAGACTTTTTAAGGACTCAGGCAACTCTTTAAAAAAATTTTTTTTTTAAAGAAGTATACAATGTAATTCTGCATTATCCCTGTTATAAAATCATGGAAAATAGCTATCAACTTGTGGATAAATTACCTGTTCTGGATTAGTATCCTATCCTATTCTGTACTGTCATCTGTTTAACACGACAGAAGCTAAAAAAGAGTATCAGCCATATTGATACTCATGGTATAAAAAAAGATGAACTTCTATTCAGGAGTTGATTGGTCTTTTTTTTTTTTCTTGTTTATTTTTAATTGTTATTTCTTGTTGTTCATTCATTGCATGTTGTTGTATTTTTCTAATGTTTTCTGGAAAAATATGAAAAAAAAAACTTAAATCTGGTTGTATGAACCTACTATCATTCCTATTGTATATCTGTTATTCCTCTAAATATATATATATACACACACACATACACATATGTGTGAGTATGTGTATATGCATGTATGTATGTATGCATGCCCTTGCTTCTAAAATTCTTGTACTTTCCAACATTTGTACAGGTATGGTTTGGCAAATCTGCACCAGCTATACAATCTGTAGAAGAAAATATGCATGCTGATATTACTAACGGAAAATAATAAAAATAATAATGCATTTACTAATTATGATATTGAACATTATAATGAGTTAGAGAAGAGGTAGAAAAGTCTGATGAGGAAGAAGAGTTGACAGGAATGATGATGATAAGGAGGAAGAGAAAAGGAGCGAGAGTGGGATAGTGAGATAGGTGTATTAGACCATCGTAACTGGAACAAAAGTTATAAAGGTAGATTCCTTTCCTTCAGTGTATCCACCACCATTATCAGCTGGATGTGATGAGAGAAGCAGATGGGGATAAACATAGACATTTTTTTTTAAATGATTTGCAGAGGGGTTTTTTTTTTTTCCAACTTCTCTGACATATCGATATTATGTAAGCTATATCTCTTTAAGGCTATCCATTACCATCATAGTCTCAACGAGCTCAGGTGATAGGGTGTCAGATTATCTGGTGATCAGATGACAGATTGCATTCTCTTGTTATTGTTGCACTTGTTCATGATCTTGCCATTCTTTCCACTCTCACTAATGAGTCAGTCTGATTGTAAATAAAAGCAGATCACCTGTATACAGCTAGCAATATCATTATCATCATGATTTTATATCCATCTTCCATGCTGGCATGGGTTGGACTGTTTGACAGAATCCAACAAACCAAAGGACTGTGTCAAGCTCCAATGTCTGCTTTCACATGGTTTCTATGGCTGGATTCCCTTCCTAATACAAACTTCTTTACTGGATGTACATGGTTACTAGTGAGGTCGCCAATTAACTCACAAGTTTCTAACTTGTTGGGTTATAAGTATAATCAAATGTACTGCTCTCAGTATAGGACTAACACTTTGTTTATTAACACTGATATCATTGGAATTCAAAATATAAAGGTAATGAAATATAGTCAGGCATTTAGTCTGTTACTTTATGACTTCTGTCACTAGTAATTAATGAGTGTTTTATTCAGTGCCATGTACTAATCATGTTAGAATCTCAGGCTGTGGTAGAAGTACTCATAGTTTAGTCCTGAATAAATTATTCAACATCTCTGAGCAAATGCAATAACAAAAACTTTATTTCTAACTTGGCTTAATTAATTTGATGGAAACAGTGCAAGTAAGAGTGTGTGTGTGTGTGTGTGTGTGTGTGTGTGTGTGTGTGTGTGTTACAGCATTATCTTTGATAAAATCTGATGAGCTACATCTTTTTCTACTAAGAGACACCTTATCTAAAACAAATTCTTTACTAATCCTATAATCCTGAATTACTTTTGTGCATGCAGTGTTCTGACTTGTGTATTGTCTGCGTTTCTAAATTATATTCACTAAACAAACAGTAATAGTTGATTTGGGTCTTTTTAAAGACTATCAATTTACAAAGGTCAGCTGCTATTTAGAGTGGTCCAAAAAAAAATTTTTTTTTAATAATGAACCAAAATAAGATTGGGAATTCAAATATAATTTCTAGTAATAGGACATTGCCATAAATCCAAATCTCTAAGGTTAACATTGTCTCAGTAATCAAACAACAGATTTTGGTATATTCTTTCACAAGATAAAGGATCACACATTGACACTAAAATAAGAGTTTTGGGACTTTTTTTTTATTTGTTATGAAGAAAAGGAATGATGCCCAAAAACCTTTAAAAAAGTTTTATCAACACACGAGTTAAAAATACATGAATGAAGCCAATGTTTAACATGAAAGTTTGTGGAGAAACCTTGACAGAAAGGCAGTTTTACACAGGAATATAATTTGAAGCAGAAAATATTAAGGGAAGTGTTTAATTTGAGCTCTGATAGTTAAGACAGTGGATGTGTGACAGGAAAGGAGATGGATGCATTATATGGGTCTAGATAGAGGCAGTAGTGATTGAGAAGTTATGGGGGAGTCCTCAACTAAAACCAGTTGCTAGAAAGTGTTGGTGAATGAAGGTTTGCTTCTTAAAAAAAAAAGCAATCCTTTATTTAAGTAGTCCAGAATATTAATGTGCATTTTAAATGCACTAACTCAGATGTCTGATCAGTATGAGGAATTGGTTTTGCCAAGAAAACACATTAGTTATCTTCAGATTATGACTACTAACAAATAACTGTTTATTTCAGAAACAAAGACACTGCGATTAGAATTTTTTTGTTTTGTCCATGATTAGTCAGCAAAAGTACAAGTTATTATATGGCCATAAACCTATTCAGTGCTGTAGCTAAAACCTTTTACAACAAAATACATACCTTAAAACTTCTACCTCATAATTCATTACTGGCTTTTTCATTCATTGCTATGTACATTTAGCAGAATCTTTATGAGTATATTTGCATTCTGAGTTGAAACCCTGCCACGATCTACTTGGGTGGTTGACTTAATATGTCATACCACCATCTACCACCTCGGATGCTCTTAGTATAGCCCACTCTGTTGTATGCATTTTTGTTTGACCTCCAGTTTGAGGATACCTTCCTTCCTACCTTCCCTTCTGATGAAAAGATATTAAAAATAAAATGGTCTTATTATAAAGTCTCACAAACAACATAAGAGGACAGCAAATAGCTCCATGATATATATTGTATATTTCTGTCCCTCTTTCCTCTTATTTAAAGACTGTGGTTTAAATTACATATTCACTGTGCGAGAACATTAGGGAGCTACTACATGGTTATTTACTATGATAGAAATACCAGCCTAAATCTTCAGATAAAATCCACTAGCTCAAACGACAAAGAACACATTGAATAATGCAGTGTTAGACACCCTTAGAAAGACAGGACGATCATGGCTTGAATGTTATTGGATTGTTGGTCTGCTTGGTCAGGGATGACCTATGGTTAACCAGCAACATCATTAATGCTTTGTAGTGTTTTGTTTGGACAATGTAGCTCTTTGACTTATTCAATGTAGCAACCAGTCTTAAGTCAGTATGTTACCACAGGATGGCTACAAGTAGTTGTATTAACTGGAGCAAGGATACAGTATAATTAAGGAGTAAATATATTTAACTTACAGTGCTGAATTTCAGCTCTGCTATTGGGCCTGGAAGTAGCTCTAGTAATTGTACCTTCACTCACTGTGTGCAGTCCTTGCTACAATCATTAATGCCTTGAGTAAATGAGTCTGAAATTTGTGAGTCATTGAACATATAGGCATTTTCAAATATGTTTACTTTATTCAACACTAATCACAGGTTTTGTTGGGTTTTTTTTACCTCACATTAAGCTTGATCCAGGAGACCTATAATCAAAGACATTCTAGTACTGGTCATTTTTTTTTTTTTTTTACCAGGTGGCATATTGTATTCATCAGCAAAACGCTAAAGCTTTTCATTTCATGTTACTCCAGTCCGCTTGGCTGTAAATGAGATTCAGTAATGGCTGGGAAGTTAACTCTGCATTGGACTGGCCTCCCATTCATGGAATAGTGTTGTAATCTCACTCACTTATACACTATGGTAACTAGGTTAAACTCCAGCATTTTGATTATTATTATTAAGGCAATGAAGTGGTAAATCGTTAACATACTGGACAAAATGTTTAGCAGCATTTCTTCTGGCTTTACAGACTGAGTTAAAATTCCGCCAAGTTGACTTTGGCTTCCATCCATTTGAGGTCGATGAAATTGACTATACCCTTCCCACTAAACCTGCTGGCCTTGTGCCCAAATTTGAAACCTTTATTATTATTATTATTATTATTATTTGTCAGGATGATAGATTGACAATAATTAGAGCATGAGACAAAATGGCATGGGGTATTTCTTGTGGCTCTCTACATTCTACTTTCAAATATTGCTGAAGCCAACTTCACTTTCATCCTTTTGGGACCAATAGCCTAAGTACCAGTCAAGTATTAGGGTTGATGATATGGACTAATCCCTTTCTCTCAAAATTGCTGGCCATGTGCATAAATTATCATTTAGGGTGCTGGATTGACAATTACAACAGAGCCAAAAAAGGTGCTTTACAGCACTTGTTTTGGCTCTTTACTGTTGGAATTCAAATTCCACTGAGGTCAACTGTCTTTCATTCCTCTGAGGTTGATAAAGTAAGTACAAGTTGAGCACCAGGGTTGATGTAACCAACTAGCAAACCCCCTCAGAATTTCAGGTCTTGTGCCTATAGTAGAGGAATTGTTAGGGCCCTGCCATATTTGTTTCAGCTGCTGATGTTCTGAGTTCAAATCAAAGGTTGGCTTTGCTTTTCATCCATGTGAGGTTGATAAACTAAAAGTACTGGAGTCAGTTTAGTCAGTAATCCTCTCTCCTAAAATTTGAGGTCTTATGCTTAAATTAGTTATTAAGGTTGTTGGATTGGCAAAATTGTTAGACAGTCAGAAAAAATACCTCAATGTACTTGCTCCAGCTTTTTATTATGTTCTGAGTTCAAACCCCATTGAGATCAGCTTTGCCATTCATCACTCCTGAGTCAATGAAATGCCATGCAAGTACAGGGCTCGATAGAACTGACTGCTCCCCTACATCTAAATTAGAAACAAGTATTATTATGTATGATTGCACAGTTGTCAAGTGAGCAAAAGATGTATAGTTTGATTCCTGCCAGTTTGTTCATTGATATTTTTCACTTTTGAAATACTGCATCTATTATAGGCCCCAAACACCACTCTATAACAAGTTCTTTTTCTTTCTCTTTCTCTCTCTCTCTCTCTCTCTCTCTCTCTCTCTCTCTCTCTCTCATATACACACACATGCACAGATATATTTTTTAAACAAGCCAGAATGTGTCTTGTTAGTACATTAGTATCGTTTAAGTTTTAACTCAGTGTTGTATTGTCAAAGTTTTTACTGGGAGCTTTGTGGGGTCAAATAGGGCACATATAATATTTTGAGAATTTGTGGTTAGAAGCACCTTCTTTGTGTGTATGTGTGTGTGTGTGTGTGTGTGTGTGTGTGTGTGTGTGTGCGCACATGATGAATGAAATCAAATCTCACCCATTGACTCCACCAACATTGGAACACCTTTCACTGGTCATGGACATAGGCCTTTCCTTCTGACTAAAACATCAAAAAACAAAACAAGCATTAACACTGAAGGAACTAATATGTCTATGAAATACTGAATAATATAATTATCATCATTATTGTCATTGTTTAGCCCCTGGGTGACTCCGATCAAACAGACCTATACTCAGAAGGTATTCTAGACATGACTATTATATCTCTTTAGGATTATGTACATTATCAAATGTATCTTTTCTTTTCTAAGAATGGTAATGTGTTATTTGGCCACTATTTCCAGCTGTTAGAGCAACCATGTATGGTGCCAGCTCATTGGTTTATGCAATAATTATTTTAAGACAAAGTAAGTGAAAGCTAACTTAGAATGACCTTCCTATTAATTGGCATATTATTTATCAATAAGGAAAGTATGTCGAAAGGGTTTGGGATCAAATCCTCTACAGTTGTTTTGTGGTGTATTCAGAATGTTAACTTAGTTTTGCTAAGTCTGTTAACTTGGCTGTTTAGGGATCGGTATCAGATAATTTTGGAATATTATTTGTGATAAACTCCTATCCAGGAGGAGACTAATAAGTCTAATAAAACTAAAAGGTATGAAATATCTTATCTATTTCACTTTTTGAAACTGGAGTTGTGCATTGATTTATATGTAAGAGTCACATAGGACGACTTGAGTAACTTCTTGTCCATCTGGTTCATTACTACTGAGTTAAGTGAAGTCTGCTGGATCATTTTATGTTCAGGGTGACTTTTGAAGTGTTTACTCTGATCTAAACATTCAAACTAGAGCCATGTTTTCAGGTTAAGTATCAACTGCACCAATCTCAAAGGTTTCAAGGGGCTTGCAAAGACCATGGGCACTGCCCCTTTTATCCTGACAAGTTTATTAAAAAAATATACATGAAGACCAACAACATTTTAGTTCTTGCAGATGGATTTTCCAGAATCTGTCAATACCACTTTTTCTCCAGGTTAGACCATTACATTTCTGGTTATACCGATCCTACATAAGTTGCCATTTTCAAAGTTATTTTAGTCTTCTTTACTGAGATTGAGGGTCTTCTAGAACTACAAAATATTTTAGAAACATCAATGTTCAGCTAACAACATTCTTAAAAAATTGAGGATATCACTGAAGTGTGTTGGTGTTTTGTTAAGTAAACTGATCAATATATTTAGAATGTCAGCCATTAAGCATGTTAGCATGCTACAGACACCCAGCTATGTCTGATCTTCTTTCTCTTTTACTGCTGCTTAAATAATGTTTAATCAATCAAGTCTCTTTTAGTGTGTCTCCTTACATATTTACTTCCTACTAGAACATGTCAAGAATCTAGCCCAGTCTCTTCAACTTGTTTTCTTAATGTCTTCCTTTTCTTTCCTTCCTATTGTCACTTCTACAGCTGCATCCCTTTTAGAACTCTCCTAGTCACATTTGTTTGTTTTGAATTCTATTACTCCTCACACTCCTCTTCAACTCCTATTAAACCATAATTTTTAAATATGTTACTCAACTCTATACTTCATCAGCTCTTATCAATACAACTGCATGCTAGATACTCCCTGACTTTTCCTCTTGCTAATGATTACTGAAAATGTTTATAGATATGAAATGACTGAGGTATAAGAGTACCAATTAACATATTTGAGTTACAAAGATTTATTGCAGGCACTATGTTGTGTATGTGGGCAATAAGCATCATTCACTGTACATTTTTCACTTTTCCTAGTTGAGGAATGTTATCTACATTAGACTAGTATGTTATCCAGGTACAGAATTATCCTGAATCGAGATTAAAACTGGAACTTAGCTCTGCAGCCTATGTGTCTTTTGGGGATTCATACTCATTTACTGGTTTCAATCAGTGAACTGTAGCTGTGCTGGGCTACTTTCATTTCAGAAATACTACTTACTGTAAATTCTGTCTCACCAACACTATTACTACATGCAGTAGTAACTGTACAAAAATCACTCTGCTGCTCTACAACCTGCCCTTATTGTATTTGTTGTTCTTAGCTAGCTAAGTACTGAACCTATGTGCCTGATTTGTTTGTAGCCAAGACACATTTAGAATTATCTTACTAATCTTGTCTCCGGACCATTTTTATGTGCAAGAAGCAGAGGATGAGACACACAGCAACACCATTGCTTTTAGTGATTTACTTGAGCTGGAGCTGTCTGGACATTGGAGAAAGTATGTCAAGACTGTCATACTTTAGTCCATGTGATATTATAGATGTGCTCTAGAAAACCTCTGGTTTCAATAAGATTTTTTACCATAGCTATACCATTTTTAAAATTGGCCATGGTAACTCAAGATTTTTAACCAGAGGCATAAAGCCTCAGTCACTGTTTGATGTAATTGATAACTAGCCTAAGCATTTCTGTGGTTACCTCATGAACAACACAACTGCTTGTCAGTGTATGTTATGTACTCTGCAACCAACCATAGGTCTAGTTTATCCACAGTGGTCAATCTTTGAGTCACACTAAACTTGTTTGACCAGTGACTTGTGTTCAAGTGACTTTTGCTCCACCTGGACTAGCAAAGACTATAAAACAACAATAACTAATGGTTCCTAAGGTGGATCATTACACCTTTAACTGGGATGAGAAGCATTGGGACCTTTTAACATTTTTGTTACCTTATTTCTATTGATATACACTGCCATCATTTCAATTAATTTTTAAAACAATGACGAATTTAATGAAATAACTTTGTTCTTCTTAATCTGATGTTTGGAACATAAATTAACATAAAATTTGGATGGGAGGTTTTGATTTAAATCATTGTAAAACAATAAATTTATCTCAGGCATATTGGTGTCAGAAGGGTTAAGAGGGTGAGTGTATCTTAGTGTATCTTAGCCCCAAAAATTACTTCTTGTAATGTTATCTTCTGTTGTATTGTGCAACCTCAGATATATTCTTATGGTGTGCAGTTATAGAATTATTTAACCCCAGGTTGACTTCAAACATTCTATGTGACCATCCATTTTTTTTTTTTTTTCAGATATAGTATATCTTCAACTGCATTGTCCAATAATTAGTATTTTTAATATAGTAGGGTGTGTTTTGTGTGTTGACACAAAAACTATTATAGAATACAGACACTAGGAATGTATTTTAGAGCCAAATTTGTGATGGCCAAACAAATATTTGGTCATCTCTGTTCTAAAAACTAAACCCCCAAAAATTGAGTTTATAGGAAAGAGAAACTGGTAAAAAGGCAAAAAAAAAAAAAAATCCCAGACATACTGCATAATGCATTAGTGCCAATATTTGTCGGTTTCCATGTTATACTATGTATTCATGTGTTTAAGTATCATTCCATTGAATGGAAATATCCTCTGGGCTGGCTTGCTGTGTTTGTCACTACTGGGTTGTAACAAAGCAGGAGTGGAAGATGGAAGAAATTGTGTGTGTGCAGGCATGTAGGAGCTGTGTGACACAGTTAGTTGAAATATACAAGACCTTGTTATTTAACTCCAGAGTTGGGATTGATTGAGCAGAACTATTATCAAAGGTGTTTCAGCCGTGATCATTTTGGCACACTTTCTTTTCTTAGCCATAGTATACTCCCAACTACACTATTCAACATACATATTTGCACATATATATATGTATATCTACATTCATATACTCACACATACACACATGCATATATATATGATGTTATGATGTAATTTTAGGAAGGTTTGGCTGCTGTTATGATCAGGTAGAATGAGTACATTGATACTTCCTCGTCCGCTCTGGCTCAGAGCGTATCTAAGCAGCTGGCAAAATAACATCCGATAGCAAATTGCTGTCATACTTTGTCGGAAATGATATGATATCTAGAAACCTCCTCATGTGTGATTTTACTCCAGGCAGTACTTTTTAGAGGTCTAGATCATTCCAGCCAGCTACTTGTAAAGAATTCTATTACAGATCTTAGTGAAGGAGATGTTCTTTTTTTAATTAAAAGAAATAAAATGTTTTTATCTTTTATTCTTCTCTTTGAATATATTCTTAATATTTTTGCTATAACTGTTGCTGCTACTGCCACTACTACTACTACTAACACACCTTTAACATGTAACAACACTGTAGTTGCTGTGTATGTACCTATAGGAGATTTGTGTGTATAATATACATGTATGTTTGTATGCGTGTATGTGTGCATGCATATATGTATATCTCTATGTATATATGTATGTATATAAACATATTCACATATATACACCCATATATATGTATAATATGTGTGTGTGTGTGTATATATATATATATATATATATATATATACATATATATATATGTACACACACACATATATATATAAGTGGTAGTATCAAAAGGTTCTCAGACTAATTATGTTTAATAAAAAAAATAACTTAATTACCTAAGTTTTAACTTCATCTCCTTCAAAATAGTTATCTTGTGCAGCAATACACCGGTCCTGCGACTTTTGGAATCTGGCCTGGAAATCGTTTTCTGTAATTGAGTCGGAGACCTTCTGTGATTCACTCTGAATCTCATCAGCGATGTAAAAACGGCGACCTTTGAACTTCATTTTCATCTTGGAGAAGAGATGGAAGTCCGCTGGTGAATAGGGTGGATGTGGAAGCGATAGCATGTTTTTGGTGAGAAACTCAGGAGTGAGGAGAGCTCAGTGACAGATTGCATTGTCGTTGTAAAGAATCCAATTCTTTGCACTCCACAGATCTGGTCACTTTCACCAAATGTCCTCCCGCAAACGCTTCAAAACATGACAGTAGAATTCTCGATTGATGGTCTGGTACTGGGGGTCAAATTCTTGATGCACATTACCACATTTCCAGGGGTGACACTCGTCGCAGGTCTTCCAGGTTGCTCATCTTCCAGGGATGTTCTTCCACCTTTGAAGTGCTCGTGCCACTTGAAACATTGCATATGACCCATTGCCTCATTGCTGTAAGCTTACCAAAGCATGCTCAATGTCTGTGTAGCAGACTTCAACCCAAGTTTAATGCAAAATTTCATGCTAGCTCTTTGTTCTTGTCTATGACAAAAATCACAGACTACAGCATATATGTGATCACAAAAACACAAATTTCACAACTTGTGAATCAAACACAGTGGTGTCACTCGGCACACACCTCATGAAGATCACTGCTAGCTCTCACTGTACATACAAACATATGCTGCAATCTGTTGGCATGATACAAAACTAGTCTGGGAACTTTTTGACACCACTTTGTGTGTGTGTGTGTGTGTGTATATATATATATATATATATATATATATATATATATATATATATATATATATATATATATATATATATATATATACCCATGCTAGCATGGAAGGTGGACGTTAAACAATGATAATGATATATATGTGTGTATGTATGTTATAGTGTTGCAATTGACCAAGTCAGTTGATTAAAGACTCAGTTGATTGAGGTTAAATAGTTCCTTTACTTTGGTCTTTTGATGTCCAAATTACTCAACTTTCACTCTCCTTTTCTTTACTTCCTCTCTCTTTTCTCTCTCTCTCTCTTTTTTCTCTCTCTCTCTCTCTTTTCTCTCTCTCTCTCTTTTGTCCTCCCTTTCTCAGTCACTGTAGTAAATTGGGCTCTACTCCAGTCTACCACCTTTGATTTCTTTTCTATCAAGCCTAGGATATGACTCTACTCTTGTCTCATATCATATTGGCTCCAGCACTAATATACCTTCTTGCCTACTGTGCTTCATACACACACACACATGCAATATCACCCATTCACCTACCTACTTGCCTCTTACATTCTTATTGTTCTTCTTTCTCTTCCTCTACTCTCTCCTAGTGCATGCTGTCACTCCTTCCAACTTTTCTTTTTCTAGTCTGTTCCAACCAAGACTTTCTTTCATCCTCACTTATTCTCTTTCTAATGCCCCCTGATTCCTTGTTGTCCTTCTCTCCATGATTTTGTTACCCTTCTAATTATCCATATTGTCATCTCACTATTGTTTCCTCAGCTATTTTTGCCTTCACCTTTTTGATTCCATCCTCCTCCCCAATCTGCCACTCTATCCCATCACATACCGCTACAACCCACCTCCAATTGAGAGATCCTCAACCTGGTGACTCGTCTTGCTAGAAACAGCAGCCAACTTCACCTTACCATCTTAAAAAAGAAAACTTTGGATACTGTGGCTCTAGGTATACTATGAAAATAAGCTGGTTGGTCATAAATGGAATGCTTTTAGCCATAGTTCTGCTTGACAAGAGTTGATATGGGGATAAACAACAACAGCAGTGTGTTTCAATCCAGCTTCCCCCACCCTTAATCTACTCATCCTTCTGACTGCCATCATCACTTATCATTCAGCCACCCTAATGCTGGCTGTGAATACTCTACAGATACATCGCCCCCAACTGCCCAAGCGTGTTGTTTTACCAAGTCAAACAGTGGTGTTTTTCTCTTTACTTCTATTCTAGATAAATGTCTGGAAACGCTACAATGATTTCAAACGTCTTCACAAATCTATGTTAGCTCTTCATAAGGCGCTCCACCGCAAAGAAGATTTCCCCGAATTTGCAAAGCCAAAATATTTTGGTAAGAAGCCGTTTTAACCACCTCGTTCTCAAATGAACATCTGTGTGCATGTATGTGAATATATATGGGCGAGTGATTGTGTACTGAACTGAAAAAAAATAATAATTAAAAAAAATGCAAACAAGACTATAAAATTAACTGTTTTGACATCCCTGATGGTGTTTTTTAGCACTTATGTACATCTTTACAAAAGTACCCTTACTGTCAAAACAGGATAGCTATTTAAATGCAGTTTCTTTATTTTATTGATTCCCATCAACATTTCAGATACTTTACAGTAAGTTTTTGACTTTCTGTTAAATTTTGAGTGATTACTGTTTAACATTGCCCTATTTTCCCCCAATAAATGTCACAAAAATATCCTAGTTATGGCAGAATATCAAATGGAATAATTTTGTTTTATTATTGGTACTATATATTAAGTAAAACATATGTGGTAGAAATGTAGAGCGCTGGTTATTTTTTGTTTTGTTTTTCTCATCACACCTGGGACACATTTATCTTTTATTTCTTTGAGGGGTGGGTTTGATAAAGTGTATACCAACAAGTACAGAATCTATTTAATTGGCCTACATTTTCCTCATCAAACTCTCTCAGAGTCTACACATCCGTATTACATTCATACAATCTGATTGAATTATCCTAGAAACTATTGCATTTCTTTGCGCTCTAAGCTTTATTGTTGGTTTGAAAATACTCGTTTAAATTTCTCAGAAAAATGGTTGAAATTATTTAACCCTTTTGTTACCATATTTCTGTTGAAATATACTTACTACCTTTGCTTCACTTAATTTTGAACATGAAGAATTTAGTGAAATAACTTTAGTGTTATTAGACTGGTGTTTGAATTCTATATTAGACATGAAATTTTTATATAAGGTAATTTTAGAACAAGAAGTTTGCATTATAGAACATGAAGTGGCCTTAGGCAGATTGGTATTAAAGGGGTTAATTGAGAAATATCTTATTTTAACTTGCATTGATGTACATAATCCTTTGTGATGCTTAATTGCATTTTTTTCCACATTCTACATTCAAACCCTACAAAGGTCAAGTCTTCTGTTCATTCTTCTGTGAGTGATAGAACAAGAACAAGTAATTTGTCATTAATTTAATCTCATTTCCCTTCTCCCAGAAAACATTTTTGGTTTCATGCTAAAGCTAGGAATCATTATTTTTAATTAACACTTGATTTTGATTTCTGTTAGCATCAGTTAGTTTTTGTTAATTTTATTTTCTCATTCAATGACAACCATGTTGTAGACGAATGCAGGAAAGACTTTTTTCCATGAAAATACAATCCAAATAGTATCACTTAAGTGAGGAAGTAGAATTAGAAAAGATCAAATTTAAGTGATTACACTTGTCACAATACATTTCAGAGATATATATAAGAAATAACGAGCTCTAATGTTTTGGTGTTTTGGGAGAAAATTTTTGTAACCTCATTCTGCTTAGTTCTTTGAGGAATATTCTATGGAAACTAGAAATTGAACACTGCCCTTATAAATCTCTGTCATTTATGAAAAGGTTAATTCTTCAGCCTTTTCTTAGACCTGGTTAAAAAAAAGCACAGCAATCTCACTGATCTTAGATGGCTGCAGTGACATGGCCACAGTACCTTCCTCCAGGTTAAACCATTAAAAAAGATGTTAGTCTTTATGCTTGTATGTGTATGTCCATTCTCTTTTTGTCTTTCTCTCTCTTTCTACCTCACTCCATTCCAACTCTCTCAAGCATTCATTCTTGGTTCTGTTTTGAGTTTAGTAAACCCTGATTTTACAACAGTACTTTTTTTTTTAATAATAGACCTACAGAAATTCAAATTAATGGCAATCTGGGAGCAATGGTTGACACAATTGGTAGAAAATGTAACACAATGCATTTAGTTAACAATCTAATTCAGTCCCTCTATGCTTATAGTTTAAAACTAGCCAGTGTCTGCTTTACCTTTCATCCTTCTACATTTGATTGAAATAAAGTACTGCCCAAGAACTGGGAGAGGGGGAGGTCAATATACTTCACTGTTCTCATTCCCCACAAATTTGTGGCCTTGTGCCTATGTTAAAAATTTGCTGGATCATTAGATTTTCTGACAAAATGCTTTGCAGAATTTAGTTACAACTCTTTACATGCTGAGTTTAAACCTTGTCATGGGGTTGATATATTCAACTGAACCTTTCCCAAGAGATTTATGACATGTCCCATTTTTAGAAATCATTTGTGTAATACTCTTTGTTGTCTGTCCTCATCCACCATTGACTCTTTGTTTTATCTCCCAGTGAGGCAACGAGGGGTGGGGGTCATTTGATATGGCTGCTTATCTTCGTTAAGTGGTGTATTAAGTTTCTTTATCTCAGTGATTGCCAGTTTATTCTCTTTTATCATTAATTATCATTTATTAATTTTTTATTTCTCCTTCAATATCCTTTCCATATAATCTTGCAAACTGCTTGCCCTATCACTCTCTTCTGCTCAGCTCGTGTCTTGCGGGACCACCCAGGTACCAGATTGCTATCATCTATCTCCTGCAGTTACTACTGATAATTTTCTCTTTCCCTCTCCCCTTGCAGATCCTTCTATAAGAACTTGTTCTGTCTCCTCACTTCTCATAGCAATCCCTTCATCCCTTAACATGAAGCTGACTCCCCACCTCCCCCAGAGTCTGTAGTCCTGCAAACCGCATGACAACCTCAATAGTGAAGCTGACATGAAAATAGCACTCAGTCCATGCCATTATGTCTTAGGTATTAGAAAGGGCATTCAGCCACGGAAACCATGCAAAAGCAGCCATATGAACACGATGCAGTCCTATCAAACCATCCAACCCATGCTGGTATAAAACATGTATATTAAATTATGATGATGATGATAGTTCACATTTTCTCTCAATCTTTTTATGATTTTAACCCTTTTGTTACTATATTTCTGTTGAAGTACACTGCCTTTGTTTCAATTAATTTGGAAATAATGAAAAATTTAGTGAAATATTTTTGTAGTTAGTTATTAAACTAGTGTTTAATAGGTAAAGGGGCTTCAAAAGAGGTCTCAGGGAGTAGCGTCCCTGCCTTCCTGAGCTAGTTTCCCACCACATTTCTTAAAAATCATGGTAGAGGCTTTGATCTCGGGATCACTCATGTCTAGAAACTGAGGTTGGGGGTAAGCAATGGCATACTTCCCGTAGAAAATATAGCTTTAAAAAAAGCTTCATGATAGCAAAGGAGAATGGGCTCTAGCCAGCCCAAAGTGTGGGGTGGGTTGCAATTGAGATAATCATTTCACCAGTTTTTTTTTCTTTCTGTGTTTGTAATCCTGCAGATGCTAGATAGATAGCATCAAATAAACAACTAGAGAAACAAATAATTCTGCTCAATATCTTGCTTGTAATTGGTACTAGGAGAATAGTTCCACTAGACAATAGTAAGAACAAGATTCAGTCACTGGAAAAATACTTGTATTGTAAAAATAAACACAAAGGTGAGACTAGGCAAGAGTCTACTGAGGAAAGGACAAAATAAGCATTTTATATGTTCACTTGAATAAGTTTTGATAGCTATCAGTTGATTGTATATGGATTAGTTCAATTATGTTAAACATGGGCTGGTTCATGTCGGCAATGGGGAAAAGACAACACATCTATCTTTAGCTGGTTCTTAGTAATTGCTATTATAGTTATTGTAATCAATGGTAAATTGGCAGAACATTATAGTGCCAGATAAAATTATTTGCTCCATTTTAATTACAACCCTTTACATTCTGAGTTCAAATTCCACTAAGATCAACTTTTCTATAATCTTTCCAAGGACATATGAGGTTTGATATAATCCACTATATTCCCCACCTCCTTTCTCCTTGAAATTTTGTGACCTTGTGCCTATGTTAGAAACCAATATTATTATTATTGAATATGTATTAAGGTTGGTAACTGGTAGATTCAGCAGTTAAAATCCTGATAGCTCCCTAGTTTTCCTGTCATCTGTCTGAGAGTTGTGGTGGGGGATTGAGTGAATAAATACCAGTAAAATACTGGAATTGATGTAATTAGCTGTTCCCTTCTGCTGAAATTTGTAGCCTGATGCCAATGCAAGGAAAAAAAAAAGCAATCATTCAAATTGACAAAGTGCAGTGGATTGGTAGAATCCATATATGTTTGTGTAACTTCATTTTGAGTTAAATCCTATAAGGAGTTAATTAATTTCTATCATGTTATAATTGGTTATATTCAAATGTACCTCTGTGTTGAATGTAGAAATTTAAATGGTGGTGTAACAAAATCATTAAACTTCTTTATAATGGAAAAATGCTTTTTGGGATTTGTTCTAGTTCTTTATGTTGTGAGTTCAAATCCTGCCAAACTCAACTTTCCTTTCAGGGTAGATAAAATAAAGTGCCAGTTATGTACTGAGGTAGATAATATTAACTCCTCAAAAATATTGGCCTTGTGCTTTAATCAGAAGCCATTGTTATTATTATTAATATTAACATGGTGAGCTGACAGAATTGTTAGCACATCAGACAAAATGTTTAGCATTCTGATTTTATGTTCTGAGTTCAAATTCTGCCAAAACTGATTTTGCCTTTCATCCTTTCGGGGTTGATGAAATAAGTACCAGTTGAGCACTGTGTAATCGACTAGCCCCCTCCCGCAAAATTTCATGCTTTGTGCCTATAGAAGAAAAGATTATTATGTCTTTAACTTGTGGGTTGTGCTATATCTTCCTGAAGTGTATGCTGCATTGTCTATGGAGTATGTTGAATTGTTTGTGCATTATTACATCTGTTCGCTTTGGTATCTTATTTGTTTTGTCATTTCTGCCAATTATTTTAGTGTTTTGTCTGTATAGAGTGTATGCAATATTGGTTGCATTAATTTGTTGGGTGTTGGTTGTGTTTCATATGTGATTGAGATTATTTGTTTTTGTGTCAAACTAAATTGCTGGCCTTGTGCCTAAATCAGAAACCATTATTATTATTATTATTATTATTATTATTAAGGTGGCAGAAACTGGCAGAATTATTAGCATATCGAACAAAATGCTTAATGACGTTTCTTCCAGTTCTTTACATTCTGAGTTCAAATTCCACTGTGGTTGCCTTTCATCTTATCAGGGTCGATAAATAAGTACCAGCCAAGTACCCCCTCCCCTCAAAAACTCTGGCCCTGTACCAAAATTTGAAACCACTATTATTTTTAAGGCAGTAAGACTGACAGAATCATTAGTGTATCTGACAAAAGTACTTAGTGGCATTTCTTCCAGCTTTGTAGGTTCTGAGATCAAATTCTGCCGAGGTCAACTATACCTTTCATCCTTTTAAGGTGATTATGTAGGCTGTGTGCAGTATGGGTTGTGTTCCATATGCGCTATGCGATTGATGTCTTTCAGCATCAGGCATTGATTATATAGTGTGTGCTCTCTGTGGGTTGTGCTATATCAATAGCTAGCAATGTGTAGAATGTGAGGTAAGTCATTGATGTCATATTGTAGGTTTGTGTGCTTTTATTGGATAGTGATTGTAGGGTGTGTGTTGCATGCAGAAGGTGTGGTGTTTAAATTGCATAAGATGTGAGCTATGTCTCGCCAAGCTATTTTGGAATGCTTGTAAAGTCATGGGCCCTGCTATGGTTTTTTATGTTATTGTTCATATTTTTTTATCATCATGTTATAATTACCATTATTCACGCTTTTAGTTTCGTATTGCATGTTATTTCTGTTTCAAGTTCTTTTTGGTAGAAGAGATCAAGATGTCTTTCAACATACAAAATATTTCTGTTTCAGTACTTCTCTTTACTCTTTTACTTGTTTCAGTCATTTTACTGTGGCCATGCTGGAGCACCACCTTTAGTCAAGCAAATCGACCCCAGGACTTATTCTTTGTAAGCCTAGTACTTATCCTATCGGTCTCTTTTGCCGAACCGCTAAGTTACGGGGACGTAAACACACCAGCATCAGTTGTCAAGCGATGTTGGGGGGGACAAACGCAAACACACACACACACACACACACACACATATATATACATATATACGACGGGCTTCTTTCAGTTTCTGTCTACCAAATCCACTCACAAGGCTTTGGTCGGCCTGAGGCTATAGTAGAAGACACTTGCCCAAGGTGCCATGCAGTGGAACTGAACCCAGAACCATGTGGTTCGTAAGCAAGCTACTTACCACATAGCCACTCCTATGCCGCTTCATAATTATATCTGAATGATTTGCCTTGATCTCCTTCCCAGTTTGGATAGATATGTTCCAGATGACTGGGGCCAGCTCATTGTCATGTACTGTGTTTTAGTAAACATTTTTACCAATTCTTTTTTATTTTTACTTTGAAGTATCTGTGTATTGCCCAGTGGACATAACTGCCTAATTGAGGTGTCTATAGTTATACTCAAACTTTGCAATAACTTGGCAACCAGAAGTGATGTAATGTCTCATTGTACTGATCGCATAGTCTTCACTTGATGTTAGCATCTTTTTCAGTCATCATCAAATGTCTTTTCCATGCTTTCATTGGTCAGATGAAATTTGTTGAGTTAGATTTTCTATGGCTGGATGCTCTTCCTGCTGCCAACCCTCATCTGTTTCCATGCAAGGCAATATTTCCTCATGGCCAGACATGTTTTTTCACCAAAAAAAAATTGGAAACGAACAACATTGCATGTGTGACAGTGAGACTTTGCTGACAATCATTACATGATGTCAAAATATATATGCATGGGCTTCTGCCAGTTTTAGCCTCCAAATCCATTCTCAAGTCATTGGTTGGTCTGGGGCTATAGTAGAAGACACTTGCCACAAAGTGGGATTGAATCTGACACCACATAGTTGGGAAGCATGTCTGTGCTTCATTTGATTTTAGTAATTATTTGTGGCTAGGCATTGGTTTTGTACGGCTAGAATTAGATGTTTTTGCTTTTAGTCTAGAGCATTTGAACTTTCGCTCTGGCTTCCTTGCTGTTGAATCTTGAGGATAAGAGGCCATAGAATGGTTTCTACACCATTTTTTCTTCAATATGCTTTGAAATTCTATCTTAATTTTATCCCCCCCCCCTCTTTTCTATTGTTTTGATCTAAACCTTTTTCTTCAATGTAATAAGTTCCTAGTTTGAAATTTATTGTTTCCTTATATATTAAAGAAGTTTTTGGGGGTTCTTTTTCATATTTGCTTATGGCAATAATCAGTTTCCCTTTGTTAGCCTCCAAGTATTTTTTCTAGTTTCGCTGTTGTTACTTTGTAGTAGTTTTCTGAGTGGTGCAAAGGTGTCATCTGCCAGGAGTAGGGAATCATTAACAAATAGTAAATGCAGCAATACACTTCAGTGTGTTCCCCCATACTACTACTACTACTTCTTCTGTATGCAGGGTATAGTCTACCTATATGGTGTCTTTAGAATGCTGTTAGTTTTTTTCCATTTCTACTCTAAGCTCATCAATTAACTTTTAGTTTATTATGTTGAAGCTCTATTTATAGCTGGCAAGGCTAGTGTATTTATACTTAATATCTTAATTCTTGTATTGAGTTCAGATTTAATATTTAGTATGGCTTTTTTGTAATACTCTAATTTTCTCCTTCATTTCTCTATTTAATATCTTATTAGTTTCATTTACTTCTAAGTGTGTGTGTGTATATATATATATATATATATATAGTTCTCTTATAATTCTCTGATGTCAGTGTCTGGACGTAATGTAATGTTCTTAGCTTTAGTTAGTTTGCTTTTAGCTTTTGTTACAGCTTTGGTACAGTTGTCTAATCCCATTTAAAAAACAGAAAAATTGAGATTGATAGAATCCATATATGTGTTGCAGCACTTTACATTTTGGGTTTAAATCACACTCAACATTTTAAAGTCTTGGCTGAGTTTATGAATGGATTCTAGTAGTTTTTCCAGTTGTGCATTCACCCATATAAATATCACCATCATAATCATCATCATCATCGTTGTTGTTGTTGTTGTTATCAATAAGGTGGCAGAATCGTTAGCATGCCAGACAAAATACTTAGCAGCATTTCGTCCGTCTTTATGTTCTGAGTTTAAATTCTGCTGGGGTCGACTTTGCCTTTCATTTTTTTGGGGTTGATGAATTAAGTAACAGTCAAGCAATGGGGGTCGATATAATCAACTTGCCCCTTCCCCAAAATTACTGGCTTTGTGCCAAAATTTGAAACCATTATTATTATTATTATTATTAACCTAATTTACATCTAATAATATATACTTTATTCATACTCTTTTCTCATCTGTTCCAGGAAGATTTACAGAATCTGTGATTGAAGAAAGGCGGAAAAGTGCACTTGAGTTATTGAACTTCATAGGACGTCAGTCCCACCTACACAGAACGAAAACATTCCAACAGTTTTTAGAGGTAGTTTTATTTAAAGCTTTATATTTAACTCTTTCAATACCAACCTGCCTGAATCCACTCCCTGCTGATTCTATGATATATATATTCCCTCCCTTTTTTTTTAAAGTCATCTAAATTAAAAATTTCCATCATACTTTCATATTAACTCATATTCCAAACACTTGCTTAATAATGACACGGTTATTTTAATAAATTTTTCAATATTTTCAAAATTAAACAAAACAAAGGCAGTATATTTCAACATAAATATGATAACAAAAGAGTTAATGCCCTCAAGTTTGTTTGTAGGTTTTTCATATGAAGTATAGACACAGGCATGGTTGTGTGGTTGAGAAGATTGCTTCCCAACCACATGGTTTCGGATTCAGTCCCACCACTTGGCATTTTGGGCAAGTGTTTTCTACTATATATAGCCATATAATTTACATATATATGTATATATATATGTGTGTGTGTGTGTATGTATACATATATATGAGTTTTATTTTTACTTTTTTATCTGTTGACAGAAGAATGAATATTACATAAATGAATTGAATGATTACCAGAATCAAACAGTGAATTCAAAATCTAACAGAAAATTAATAATCTCTACTGAAACATCAAGCTTTGAGTCAGATTCTGAACTATCTATTGACCTGCAAACATCAGACTCAAACAAATCTTCTGAACTAATTCCTTCCATTCCAACCAATGATACTCAGCCAGTACAAAACCACAAGGACGACGAACCCAGCAAGTAATTGTTCTATTATATATCATTGGTTTCTACAATTTTTTCTTTCTATTTTAAATACCTTTTTATACATATAGTCATTTCAGACTGTATATATACATTTCAACTTTATGGTAATCTTTGTATTTCTATTGTTTGTTTTCTTTTCATTATCATCATTTTGCATTCATTTTTTCCATGCTGGTAAAATGTCCGATATCTTGACATTTTTCATGGTACTGTTCTATCTGACATACACGGCAACAAAGAAAATTACCACCAGTTTTTGTCAAGGTTGTCATACTTTTTACCTTGGATTTTATGGTTGGATGCCCTTTCCATCGTCAATCACTTTACAACACATACCAGGTGCATTTTATCATATCACTGAAACTAGAGAGCTTGTTTGTGACAAGACTTAAGGGTCCTCTCCGTCCTGTAGAAAATATCCAAGTTACAACTGAATCAGCATCATTGTTTTAGTGACTGGTTTTCCATGCTTGGTCAGACAAGAGTTTGCTGAAGAAGAGCTTTCTATGCCCAGATGCCTTTCTTGTCACCAGCCTGTTGTACAAAAAACAACCTGGGCATTGCATTTGTAATGGCCTGAAAGTAAATGACACCATTTGTGAAGCTGTTGTTTGCAACCATCTGACAAAACATCTTATCAAGAGAAATATGAAAACATTTACACACACAAGCTGAGGTGTGACTGTGGATAAAAAGCTTGGTTCCCAACTATGTGATCTTGAGGTCAGTTCCTAGACATGATTGTCCTAGCATTCATTAACCTGGAAAACACCTTTAACAGGATTCCAATGTTTCCCTTGGATAACATTGGTGGAGAGAGGATGCTGGTTTGCATGGGTGACTGCTGGTCGTCCATAAACAACCTTACCCAGACTTGTACCTTGGTGTGGGTGGGGTGGGGTGGGGGTAACTTTCTAGGTGCAATCTCATAGGCATTCATGATCGAAGGGGGTCTTTATCCTGTTTGACAGCCTGATCTGATTGTTAAAGGGTTTAAACTTGTCTAACACCATAGTGATGGATGAAGAATTGAATTGGTGCAAATTCTATTTTGTTTTCTCAGCATCAAAGTGGGATGGGTATGGAATTTTTACATTTCTAAAAATTTTTGGTAGAGGTCTGCATTAACCTTTTAGCATTCAGATTATTCTGTCAAATGTAATGCTTTTTTATTCACATTGTTTTGAATTAATCATATATTGTCTCATAGCTTAGAGATTTTGATGATGTGATAGTTTATTTTTAGAATGATATAGGGCAAAAAGCTGGATTTGGCTAGTTTTAACATAAAACAAGAAGAACATTCAGGCCGGATGTGGCCAGTTTAAATGCTAAAGGGTTAAAGTATTGTCTTTTTACATTAGTAATGTTTTTATGCACCAATAATGTTTTAATAGAAATAAAATGAAACCAATAAAATCACTAAATAAATTAACTTCTTGAAATCCTGTATTTTTTGGTATTTTTCTCTATTTCTAATTGCAGTGTTGCACTAAAGGAACCAAACAGTAGTGCTGAAATTTGTAATGGCGTATGGAGTTATCCGAAAGCTCCAGATAACATCAGCATTAATTCAATGGAGGATGAAGAATTGGAAGAGTTTGATGGTGATGTTGCTGCAGTGCTCGGCACGACCTTACCGGATGCCGACATTTCTTTCTTTGACCCTCTACAAACTTCCACAACACACAATGCTGACAAGCTGCAAACCAGCAACAGTTGGTTGCTATCTGCATTGTCGACATGTGCTGACATAGACTCTGCTAGCTCCAAGAACACACCAGCGCCTTCCAAACAACAAAGTAACCAAGAGACATCAGCGTTTGGTGGTGACCACTCCAAAATCCTCGATACACAACCTGACGAAATTCCTGCATTGACATGCAATCCCTTGGAGCCCTCAAAAGCCCTTGCACATGCTGCCACTGCTGTTGAGAGCCCGAGAAAAACGACACATGGCAAGAACAGTGCCAACGTCGACATTTCGGACTTTGATCCTCTGGGAACGGGGAGCAGCTGCAATGCTAAAGTGCGTTGCGGCAAGGGTGACTTCGATGTCGCTCTCAGCTTGTCGCTCGGCTCGGATATGAATTCTGCCAAGAGAAAAATGCCATCATCACTGCCTTCTTCTAATTTTCTCAAACTTCCATCAAATCTGAGCCAGCTGCAACAGCAGCTCAGTGCAGCTTCGCAGTCGAATGACATGTCTCTGAAAGTGGGCGGTAAAGAGGATTACATCTATGTTGCTGCCAACCAAATATGCCAGGCCCAAGAATGTGAAGCAAGTGGAAACTATGAAATGTCCTTTGCCTTTTATAGAAATGGAGTTGGAATCTTACTTCAAGGTGTTCAAGGTAGATACGGCCAGATTCTTCTCTAGTTGTGTGTATGTACGTGTGTGTGTGTGTGTGTGTGTGTGTGTGTATAAACAAGCAGAGAGTATGTTGCACTACATAGATATTCCAAGGGTTAAACAGAAAGAACACAACAAAGAGAAAAATTAGATGAAAACACAGCAAACAGAAAACTAGATGGAAACAAAAGACAAAAATGGATGTGTTTTTGTCTAATTTTCTGTTTGCTGTGTTTTCATCTAATTTTTCTCATTGTTGTGTTCTTTCTGTTCAACCCTTGGAATATATATTCTTTTATTCTTTTGCTTATTTCAATCATTTGACCACGGCCATACTGGAGCACTGCCCTAAAGGGTTTCTAGTTGAAGAAATTGACCCCAGGACTTTGTAAGACTAGTACTTATTCTATCAGTCACTTTTGCTGAATTGCTAAGTTACAGAGACGTAAACACACCAACATCAGTTGTCAGTCGATGGTGGGGTCAATCACACACACACATGTATATAGTCACTACAAGGATATATAAACCTATTGTGGGGATTGTTTCATCCAAGTTACACTGGGTTGCTATAATATATTTTTGAAATATAAAAATAGGTATATTATAGATATCGAATATTATTAAGTAAGAAAATTGAGAGATTCAATGGATATAAATTAATTTGTTAACATTTTTAGTAAGGCCTACAATTGTTTCAATTCACACTCAATAAAAATTACAAACATATAGAATAAAATAAGTTTGCATTTTGAATATTTACAGTAAGATATCTCAGGACCAATGGACATTAAAGAAACTACATGTTGATGAATTGAGATTTCCTAACAGACTGTTGATCAGTCTCAATTGATCAGCATGTAGTTTTCTTAATGTCCATTTGCCTGGAAGATATTTTACTTTAAATATTCAAAATGCAAACTTATTTTATTCTATATGTTTGTAATTTGTATTGAGTGTGAATTGAAACAATTGTAGGCCTTATTAAAGATGTTAATAAATTAATTTATATCCATTGAATCTCCATTTTCTTACTTACTTAATTATTTATATATATATATATATATATATATATATGTTATAAGGTCCAAGGGTTTGAGTGTAGAAAGTTTGTAAGCTTCAAGCAGTTCATGATAGGTATAAAAAACAACATTCAAGAACAATAATGATTTATTGGTGTTGAAGTTTGGAGGTTTTCCCCATACCGAAGTTCGATAAGCTGAAAGAAATTTTTTTATAGCTCATAGTTAGCAACTTCAGTTGCTATGAATGTGAATAAAAATCCATATTGAGGGAGTGGAGCAAGTAAAATCCAGTATTTTTACTCTGTTCTTCCAGCTTCGTCACTCATTTCAAATTACATCATCGGCAAATTAACTTGGGATTCCTTAATGACAATGTAACAATTATTTAATTAAGGGAGCTTTGGCCTGTTGAGTAGCTAGCTGAGCACCCCTCTTTGAGTAATTATTACATCAGAGGATTTGCTAGCTAGGAAACATATGTAGCCTGGATTTTACCTACTCCACTCCCACAATTGGGATGTGTGTGTGTGTGTGTATGTGTAGTATGGTGTAATATATGTTCATCTGCATATAAGTGTTTATTATTTTGTAGTAGAGGCAATATGATCAACTGGTTAAGAAGTTTGCTTCTCAATCATGAGGTCCAGGTTTCAATTCCACTGCATGGCACCATAGGCGAGTGTCTTTTATTTTATCCTTGAGTTAACTCATATTTTGTGGGAGAAATTGAGCAGACATACTGTGTTAAAGCCCATCAGATGGATTGTACCTATTCAATGTGGTTAGCCATAATCTGGATCATATCAGAGTACTTCTAAGGTACCTGACCGGATTCAAAATCCCTGTTCCTTTACGATGTATATATATATGCATTCTGTTTCTGTAGGAGATTCCAATAAAACACGCCGAGAAGCTGTTCGTCGGAAGACAGCACAGTACCTAATGAAAGCTGAAGATTTGTATAATCGACATTTAGCCAAAGATGTAAATGATGAGAGGCGATGGGCCGTAAGTTTTTTTATTATTATTTATTTATTTCACCATTGATTCCCTACTGTGTTGTTTGGTATCAGGTCAACCCTGATTAAGCAGAGCTGAAATGAACAAGCTTGACTTGAAATTTTTGAAATTCATACACAGTTTATTGCAAAGCGTGGAGAAATTAAGCCACTTAAACTGATTGGTCTTTTTGGATTGTTTCTTAAAACTGAGTTAACTAATTTGCTTTGTTCTAGAATGAAACTTTAGCAATGGTTATACCTTAAGTTTTTTGGTGTCAAACTTGTAATCTTTTGTTTGTTTATATTTAACTGTATCATTTTGCCAGAAGAAAACAGCTTGTAAATTAAATAACGGTTGCTATATTGCTAAATGAAGGAATAGTCTAAGTTAAACAATAGTTTATATATCATTACATGTGGGAACAGTTTGTAAGTTTCTATATCACCACATGTGGCGTGTAAGAGTATTTGACAGTTGTTTGAACTTATCCATTTGTTCTAAATGCTACACGCATTTTAAAACACTTGGTGAATTGAAATGTATTTATTTTAAATACATATACAGGTCTATACTGTAAACCCTCATAGATTTAACAAATTAACAAACTGAATAAGAATACTGTATTGCATATATTGTCATGACAAAATGCTCTTTAATGACATTGTCAAGTAAAAATTACAGTCTTTATTATTGTTTAATAAATTTATATTGTACATTATTGTTTATTGTTTTAAATATCTTTTTTTTTACATTAAAAGCTATGAAACAAATGCTCACCTCCTAAGTTAGTTTTGATTTAATGGGTGCACATTCTCTTTAAAATGAGTGTTCAAATGTGTGTGTATTATTTTGCCTAATATAGTCATTTGGCTAGAAAGATCTTAAAGTAACTTTAGCAAAGACTAAAGTTTTATCCATCCATCATCTTCTGGAGGGTCATGTAGGCAAAGTCCTCAGGCACCTCCTTCATTGGATCCTATCAGAAACAATCATCATTACACTTTCCTTCTGGATTCCTAAGTGTGACCAACTCATTCTTGGTCTACCCACTGGGTCTCCTGCTCATTGGTTCAGCTTGAAGAATCTGTCTTGTGATCCTTTCCTGTGTCATTCTGTTGGACCTGAGGTGTGATCTCTCTCGAAAGTTTTAATAAACAGGAGAGAAAAATAGCAACCTTGTTGCCATGAAGGAAATAGTCATGCTCAGTAGGTAGAAATCCCATAGGGTATATTGGTGTAAACTATGGATTGTATAATCACCAACATGTTCATGCATTATCACCAACAGTTTCACAAACACTCTCACCATATATTGTCAATATATTCATATATATACACACACACACAGATACCATTTCCTGTTAGCTGTAAATCACACATACCTATGCATTCACACACTATATATTGTCACCAACTTTATTTATTTCAGTTGGATTCTTTGTCTCCACCAATGGAACTAGACCCCACTTTGGCATTCCTCAGAGCTCCTATATCTGAACTACGTAACTACAAAGTACTTAGCACTATAGATAAAGTGTTGCTAGTACTAGAGAAAGGTTCCAATGAAACATATATCATAAAAGTAAGTAATAAACTGTTTGCTCCAGGTAAACTACTTCGCACTATCTGCTAAATAATGTCTTTAATTGAGGTGTATTTTTGAGTTGTGCCTATTTGGTGAGTGACTCAACACTTTATATTAGCTGACAATAATATTATAAAAGAAAAAGTGAAAAGAATGGTTTATATGTATTTTGAATGGTTAGCTTGACTCTTTAAAATATATTTGTCATATTTATTTTAATTGTTTAATTTTTTTTTTTCTTATTTAATATTTTGTAGACAATTCACAAATCTGGTGCTGAGAGATTGAATGTGAAGAACATTCTTCCTAGTTCTTGTCCATATATGGTTCAACTGTATAAATTTTATGAAGGCACAGATGCTATATATCTGCTGCTACAATATGCTTCCGGTGGTAAACTGTGGACTTACATACTCAGTTATTTGCAGTTAGGTTCCCAAGAAAATTACCTTGGGTTCAGTGGCTCTGGCAGTGCTGGGGGCCGTAATGTCTATAAGGGTTGTAAGATGCACAATTCTTTAACATTCCATGAACAGTTACCAAATTACAGTTATAAAGAAGAACCTCCAGCCAAACAGCCAGACAATCCTGTGATGACTGAAAGTGGGGTCAGTGACCAGCTGGAGTCCAGTTATAAAACAAGTGATTGTGCCACATCATATGCAGCTTTATTCATGAACAACAACAACAACAACGCTGATTCAGCAGAGGTTGATACACTGAAGAACAGTTATACTGACTTGTCTGCTTTGTCCAATGATGCTGCCTCAATATCAGAAACAGGACCAGAATCTGAAAGTCCAAGCCATGAAAGTTCAACGACCTCCACAACATTTCCTTCAATTCCTGATGAAATGTCTCTGAAAGAACTTGACAACAGTGGTGATGAGAAGTTCCAAGAATTGCTGACCAGCAGTCGGCACCACTTAGCTGAGTTTAGCATAACGAGCAACGATAGTGATAGGAAATCCCAACGCCATAGCAGTGGATTCTCTGACATCAACCACATAATCATGGAAGATGACGCTGAACGAGATGACACAAACAATTCCGACACAGATAGTTTGAATGATGTTTTTAGAGAGAGTGCATCAGAACTACAGATCAGTGAATGTAGTGATACCAGCTGTCAGGACATTACAAAAAATTCTATTCAGTTATTGAAGTCTATTGACAAAGTCTTGGAAAATCCAACACCGCATTCATTGACCACACAGCTGGAAACACCAAATAATAAATCTTCTGTGATAAACACTGCTTCAGACCATAGTATAAGTGTTGGACGTGATGAGTTGTTCAGTGAATGCAATGGCAGCCTTGATGATGTCTCTGATGAAGAGGTCAGTATTTACGACCTTCATAAATATTCCAGCAGTCTACCAAAGATGCATTCGCAGTCAAGCAGCCTTAACTCTAGAGAAAGAACTATTTCTGCTGGTGAGGGAGAAAGTCTATCAAAGTCACGTTTGTTAAGTGTTGTCAAGAGTGACTTAACAGAGAATTATTCTGAATCTCAAAGTATAAATACCTTAGTTTCTTCTGTAACCAAAAACTCTAATCCTAAGACAGACTGTTTAGAAGGCAATAGTGGAACAAAGAAAGCTTTAAACTCTAAAGATGAGAAAGAAAGCACAACAGCCCCATTAATAGCTGCAACATCAGACTTTACCAATGACTGTAGTTGTCTCAGTCAAAAGTCCACCAAACACAATACAACATCATACACAGGCATTCCTAGACAGTCATTTATGGAGCCATGTCGGTCTGCATCATTTGAGTGTGATCTGAAGTCACCTTCAAAAAGTAAAGTGTGGAAAGTATTTGAAGAATTTGACAGTAGTAGGAACTGGTCTTCAGAAGTTGTGCTACCGGAATCTTGCATCAAACAGTGGGCAGCAGAAGTTGTGATTGCTCTGTCATACTTGCATGATCAGGGTATTATTTGTCGGTGAGTAACTTTTTCTTTCTCAGTCTATCCTTGCTCCTCTTTTCTCTCTTCCTTCTCCTTATCTCTTATTTCTTCTTTGTATGAGTGTGGGTTTACATCCGTTTGTTCATTTTACATCCGTTATTTTTTTATTTTTATTTTTTTTTTTTGGGTGGGGTGAGGGATTCCCTGCTGTCACAAGTTGGATAAATACTTATTGAAGTTTTATTTTACAGCCAGGTGCACTTCCTGTCCCTAACACTTACCTGCTTTTTCAAGTAATGGATTTTTCTACATGCCTTCAAAAGCACAGAGCTAGTAGATAATTTGTTGAAAGGGAATGTCAGCACCACTTCTTTTCTTTTGCTAGGTGTCATGTGAAGCAGTAGAATGTAAACATCCACACACATGCATATATATATATATATACATACACACACACACACTCTCTCTCTCTCTCAATAGACTTTTATAGTTTCCATCTACCAATTCTACTTACAAGGCATTGGTTGGCTACAGTTGAAGTTACTTGCTCACAGTGCTGTGTAGTGAGTTAGTAAAAAATTATATGCTTATAAAGTGAACTCTGTGTCCAAACACCCATGCCTGCACCGGTCTGATTTATTTTGTTGTTTTGCATTCATTTTTCTCTTCTGACAAGAAAATATGAATTGCATATTTTTGCAATTGTTTAGAGTTGAATTCCTATTCTGCCTCAAGCCACTCAGATGTGAACTAAAAATTGCTGGTCTATCAAAGAGGGATGTTTTTTACTCAATAGCGGCATCATTGCTAGCTGGAGTAAAGTTTGAAGTCTTGGCCATGAAGTTATAAGTTACCTTCTGTACAATCTCTTTCTTCCCCTCTCACACGTACAATACCAAGTATTTTTCAAATGTTCACAACTTCTTCAAACAATTAGATGTGTTTCACAACACTACAGCAGGCTTCTTTTTCTTCTTTTAGCTTTGGCAGGTCCTCAGTTTCATGGTGTAAGTCGGCCAATAGCATAAATGTAGCTGAATGGTCTTTGTCCTCTATGAGGGTGTAAAAGTCTTCAAAATATGGCATCCAATATGGCCTGGTGTTCTGCACAATAACAGTTATCAGTAAGCCTTATCCTGCATTGAGCAATAGTACTAGAAATGAGTGGAATGTGTCTATAAATCTCCTCTTTGGTTTTGCGTTCATGCCATGAGAGGTTGAAACTCATCAAGAGAAACTTGTAGGTACCATCAAGGCAATCTTGAAACCCCTTCTTCATAGGTCACTCTGTTTCTCAAATGTATAGATGACTAAATATATGACCATCAATGAAGATGAAATCTGCCTGTCAATTTGTTGAAACAATGGTACACAGCTCAAAGAAGTCAGTGACCTTAGTCAAATAACTTGAGCTCTATGTTACTGGGAACTAAGAAAGGCTTCCTGAAGATCCTGTTCACAACCATTGTAGATCTTAAAGTTACTATTTGTGGCACTTACAATTTTAGATGTCTGTTGAAAAAAAAAATGAAAGTAGTTGGCTTTCAATGATATCAGTGGATGTTTGATGGAGATGTGAACATAATGGATTGAGTGTGTGATGTAAATGGAGGAGCTGGGTGAAGCAGTACCAGGAATTAACACTGATAAGTTTCTTTGATAGCAGTGAAGAGTTAAGATGCAAGTGAGACTTGTTATTTTATATACCAAGTTATAATAATGATGATGATGACAGTTAGTGTTGGTAGTGATTGAATAATGTTGAATTCCTTTGACCAAGGGATTTTCTGTTAAAATGTAAGCTATGTTTCTTAAGCATAGAGGCAACTTTAAGGGTTGTTGCTATGCTTTAGTTTTATTTGGCACTTCTGAATGCCAGTTTGTAGTAGAAGCTTTCTTTGCTAGAGAACTGCTCACAGAACTAGGCTGTAGATGAGGAGGATTTTCTTCTAAGCATTATAATCCATGTTTTTTGCTTCAAATGCTACAGCACAGTTACAACTGAACCACTTGTGGGCTTTGAGCCTGTGAGTTTTTGTGTGTGCAACATGTAGGGACATATCTGTTTCCAACAACTAGCTGAATTGAAACTTGTGCAATTAAATGCATTACCTAAATACACAACAAACTGCTTTCTGTTAAATTGAACTCAACATCTACCAGCGAGCAATTCAATATCTCTTTTACATTTGGTAACTAGGTTTCTACAACTTTCTATGTAGGTTTGTTTTTCCTTCTCCATTTAGTCTGAGATGGTGTGGATGTTGTCCTTGGCATTTTCAGGCTTTGTTAGTCTTGGATATAGAAGTAAATGAGTCAGAGTAATGTTCAGTTTGAAATCTTGAAAGTTGTATAAGGGAAAAGATCCTGAACAAGGAAAGGAGATCCAGATGGATACAGTTCTGGAGCTCCCTTTGGAAGGCTTAGATCATGTAATGGTGAATGACACCCCATGTTGAATCTCTTTTGTTCTTGCTTTTATTTTGTGTATGCTCTTTTACTGGTTTCAGCCATTAGACTGCAAGCACACCAGACTGTTTAAGGGGTTTTAATTGATTGAATTAATCCCAGTACTTTAAAGTCTGGCACTTATCCTATTGGTCTTGTTTTGCCAAACTGCTAAGTTACAGATGTAAATAAACACAAGCTGTGAAATAGTGCTAACATTCAGATAGCAGTTGGAAAGACAAAGACATGGACCACACACACATAAGCACAAATATATGGGCTTCCAAGCAGTTTCCATTCATCACGTCTACTCACAAGGGACATACATATATATATATATATATATATAATTTTAGGGAAAATAACCAAGTTTCAAGAACTCATCGATGAAAATCCACTATCACATCGTTCATCATCATCGTTTAACGTCCGCTTTCCATGCTAGCATGGGTTGGACGATTTGACTGAGGACTGGTGAAACCGGATGGCAACACCAGGCTCCAATCTAATTTGGCAGAGTTTCTACAGCTGGATGCCCTTCCTAACGCCAACCACTCAGAGAGTGTAGTGGGT
>NC_068991.1:18021668-18029442 GCF_001194135.2 Octopus bimaculoides | reverse complement strand
CCAGGGGTACTGGCAACGATCTTACTTGGCTTGCCGGGTCTTCTCACGCACAGCACATTTCCAAAGGTCTCGGTCAGTAGTCATCGCCTCGGTAGCACAATAAATGAGTATAATATAAAGTAAAGTAAATATCATAAGATAAATATAATAAAAAGATTACACGTGTTTCATAACTAATTTTCAGATAGAAAAGAAATTTAAATCGATTAAAATCAATTGAAATTATCGAAAATAAATTCTATTCAAAAATATAGCTACTCGTCAGATCGTAAGTAGAACAATAATTAGATATATATATATCTCAACCAACAATATATATAAAATACAGGGGTCAACCAGTGAAGTACTAAGGTTGACAGTAACATTCACTGTTGTTGCATATTAAATGTGTAACAAGTTTTATGTTGTATTTTTTTTCTTTATTTTATTATTTTAATTTATTCTTCCAGTGATTTGAAACCTTCAAATGTTCTACTTGGAGAGAAAGGTCACGTATTGATCTCATACTTTTGTCAAATGAACAATGTTGACCAGCCTTTAGACGATTGGGCTGTTGAAAATATGTATACTGCACCAGGTGAGTGAAAGAACTTTATTATTTATGAAAAGTTGATATTTTGCTCCAGATCAGATCACCTTTGATCAAGCAGATTTATCTTTTCTCCAATATGCTCAGAATCCAGCACTACATTTTCCTAGCAGGTTGAGTGACTGTGTCGAATCTCCTTAGTTTGGTGTATGAAGTGCTCAGTATTGCTCCTAAAAAGGTGATCTTTTACATTGGTCCACTTCCCAGTTGAGCAGTTTCTTTGATCCCTTGCACCTATAGCAATTTTCTCATGATAAAAGGAAGACTACATTTGAGATGTGCTGGCTATGTGAAATTCACACACAAATTAATTTATAATTGCTGAACAAATTCACAGGCACATTTATTTATTGATGACAGCAACAGCAGCAGCTCATAGCAATGGTGGAAGCAGTTGCAGCTTTGTGGCCAAATTTGCCTCAATTGATGGTATTACTTGGTCAGGGGGTGGTGGGACAGGGGCAGAAGGAGGAGGTCAAGCATGTCCCTTTAGGAGGCCACCCTATTCCTTCTGCCAAAGTTACCTCAATTGATGGGATTTCTCTGAAAATATGGGTGGGGGAACTAAACTTATATATAAACCACCCTAGAGACCCCACCCAAACACCCCTACAAAGTTTCATGCCGATCGGCCCAACCGTTTGGCCGTGATGTGAGTACAGATAGACGGATGGACATTACGCCCATTGTAATATGATGATGCTCCAGAAGTTGAGGGAACTTGACTGCGAAGTTCATCCCCACCCAGCTTATTCCCCAGACCTTTCTCCCAATGACTACCACTTTTTCAAGCACCTTGATGGTTTCCTATAAGAGAAAGAGTTCAAGAATTAAACCAATGCTGAAAGTGCATTCAAAGAGTCCATCAGCTCAAGAACTCTAGATTTTTATGTTGCTGGAATAAACAAACTTATAACTTGTTGGCAAAAATGTGTTGATTGTAATGGTACTTACTTCGATGAATAAAATTTCTGCATTGTTGAAATATATTGTGTTGAATTTCATGTTTTAAAACGTTGCTTATTTTTTACTCAGCCTGATATTATTTCATGAATAACACATAGAATTGATATTGACATTATTAAAAATGTGGTTGTTGTTTTTGTTCTTTTTACAGAAATTTGTAGCATATCTGGACATACAGAAGTCTGTGATTGGTGGAGTTTTGGTGCCTTGTTATTTGAGCTGCTTTCTGGAAAAGTCAGTTGATTTCTTTCTACTTGTTTTTTTTTTTATGATGTTGGTATTGTGACAAGGAGATATTGTAGTTTAAGTTGTAATAGCTTCAGTTAGTTGTGTGCTTCGTTTGGACATCACTCTACAGTCTGGATCAAACAGAATATTTTATCAGAATTTCTTAACCACGTTATCTTATTTTTAAAACTGTGGAACATGTTATTTTAACTGATTCAAGACAAAATGATATTTGAGTTATATTTTAACCCTGTCACATATTCTGCGAGAATAGGTTAAACATCAGCTCAGCTGGATTTCTGGTAAACTCGTAGAAAAAGATGCTATCGACTCTGTCCATTAGTTTGCCTGCTATCGTTACTCTTGAGCTATATATGCAACTATTTATTTTTTTGCTCAGAAGCCTAAATGGAGGGTAAAGTTAGACACAGGGGCCTAGGTCTGAGAGGGTTAAACTCATTGGATGTTTTTTATTGTGAAGATATTTTGCTGCTACTTTGAACAGGTTAAGTAATTGCATAGAAGTTCTCTTAATGACTGTTGTGTTTTTATTGCTGAAGAATATCAGTCAATCCTAAAGACCTGCTGTTTTATATCGGAGTAAAACAGATCTTCTTAACAATAACTGTATTTGATGACATAAAATACACATGTGTAAATTAGATGCATCCCAATTTCAACAGTGCATATTCAGGAAAAAGTTTTTAGTGCATTAAGGCTTATAATATAAGGCCTAAGGTAGTTTTGAAACAAAAAAGGGTATCTTATATGCCATCAGATACAGTACTTCCATTTCTATATCCTTAAGATCTTAAGACCAACCAAATATTATTACTTATTCCGGACAGTAAAAAAAATCATTTCCAATAACATTCTTATTTTAAATAGTACCATTTCAAGTTCTTTAACACAAAATCTCTCTTGTTTTTCATAATTATGTGAAAATCTTCCATCATCACCATTTAACATCCATCCTCCATGCTGGCATGGGTTGGACAGTTTGACCAGAGCTGGCAAACTAGAGGACTGTAGCAAGCTCCACTGTCTATTTTGGCATGGTTTTATGGTTGGATGCCCTTCCTAATGCTAACCAGTTTACAGACTAGACTCTGTACATTTTACATGGCATCAGTAGCAGCAAGGTCTGCTTTGGCATAGTTTTTATGGACGGATGCTATTCCTGATGTCAACCACTTTACAGAGTGGACTAGGTGTTTTTTATGTGGCACCAGTACCAGCAAGGTAACTTGCAAGACACAGAGCCTTTGGTAGGGGCATGGCTATTGGAAGAGGTAAGACTAGAATATGACAAAGGACCTTTCATTTATTTTCCAAAACTGATAAAGTTAATTATTTCACTAAATCTCTCAAAATTTTTGACCGTTTTGAGAATTAATTGAGGCACATAAGCGATGTTTTTCATTAGAAATAGAGCCATGAGAGAGCTGACTACCCAAACAGTGCCTTCACTTATCATGCCTTTCATTCTTTCAAGGTCAATAAAATAGTACCAGTTGAACAGTGAGGTCAGTGTAATTGACTTACCCCTCTTCTCAAAATTGTAAGCTTTGCCCCAGAATTTGAAAGATTTTTTTTTTTTTTTCAGCGCTTATCTTCTTGTCATCCTGGAGGAATTACATCTCATACTCAGTTATTGATTCCATCTCATATCTCAATGGAGGCTCAAGGCCTGTTGGAAGAAGTGAGTCCAATTTTTATCATTATTGATCTCTGGTCAAGATGCCATTAAAAAATTTGTCCAAAGAATGTTGTTGGATTATATATATATATATATTTATTGCTAGGAAGGACAACAAAAGAAAGAAAGAGACCTCGATATTATGTAAATAGAGGAATTTATCTGTAAAAATATGTGACACTTATTTGGTAGCCATGATAAAACTCCGAGGAATTTTCAATGGCTGGATAGCTGAAGAGATGTTGGCGTGGGCTCCCACCCCAGCATCCGAAACTTGGAGTTTTATCATAGCTACCGAATAAGTGTCACATATTTTTACATCGCTGACCAAACACCATTCAATTTTTTTTCTCCGTATTCTTTCTGTTGAAGAGCGTAGCTCGAAACGTTAAAGACTTTCTGTATTCCCGAGCATCAAACTAATACATCCTTTTGTTGTTTACACCACCTGTCCTCGTCTGTTGTTGTTTTTTCTCGTACATTCTCCTTTCTATATATATATATATATATATTGGTAACATTGAAAAAGCACCCAGTATATGCAGTAAAGTGGTTGGTGTTAAGAAAGGGTATCCAACTGTAGAAACCATGCTATAGTAGACAGTGAGGCACAATGTAGGTCTTGGATCTGTTAAATCTCATCAAACCGTTCAACTTACGCCAGCATGAACATGGACATTAAATGGATCATACTGATTGTGTGTTGGTGAAAGACATTACATTTGATGTGCTGTAATTACTGTCTTGATTTTTATCCCCACTTTGTTAGAGCAAACTATACTGCAGTAGATACCATGAGAAAAACTTTCATATTGACTTTTGGTGAAAAATGCACTCGTTTATATTACTAGACTAACAGGGAGATAACTTCTCACCACCTCCAGATCATGTGATTTTTGACCTTTCTTGATCTTGTCAATGATGGACACTCAAATGCTAGAGATAACAACTCATCCCACTGCCAGCGATATATAAAATGACAGTACCAGAACAGGCACTGATGTCGTGATTAGCCAGTGAGATTGTTGGCAGTATTAATATCATCATCATCGTTCATTGTCCGCTTTCCATGCTAGCATGGGTTGGACAATTTGACCGAGGGCCGGTGAACCAGATGGCTACACCAGGCTCCAATCTGATTTGGTAGAGTTTCTACAGCTGGATGCCCTTCCTCACGCCAACCACTCAGAGAGTGTAGTGGGTGCTTTTACGTGTCACCGGCACGAGGCCAGTCAGGAGTTACTGGCAATGGGCACGCTCGAAATGGTGTATTTTATGTGCCAAGCAGTAATATTTATCCCCACTTAAACGTGGATGTTCCGTTAGAACAAACTATACTGCAATAGATACCATGAGAGAAACTCTCATATTAGCTTTGGTGAAAACTCTGGTTTATATAAAATAACAGTGTCAGAATAGGTGCTGAGAATAGGTGCCTGTGAGCTTGTTAACGAGTGCACTTTGCACCAAAAGCCAATATGAGAGTTTCTCATAGTATCTACTGCAGTATACCTTGTTCTAACAGCATCCATGTTTAAGTCAGAATAAATATTACCTCTTGGTATTAACACTGCCTCTGTCACTAATATATGTCTTGATTTTGTTTTGTTGGTATATTTCTTAAAATTTCTCTTTGCTTTTCTCAGTTGTTATGCTACAATCCTCGTGAACGTCTTGGAAGTGGGATAAATGGAGCTGAAGACATCAAGGCACACCCGTTTTTTGCCAACATTGATTGGAATGCGATGGAAAGTGACTATTGTCTGTCTTGACCCATTCAGTGCATTCCAGTGGATTTACCAATATATTCAGAAGTATTCTATTCCTATCAAAGTTTTAATAGGAGAAGGAGGTTGTTGTTTTTAAATATATATATACACACATATATATTACTGTTTTTGAATGTATAACATCAAGAACAACAACAAAACGAGGTCAACAAATATCATTACAAGGAAATGAAAAAAAATACAATTGACATAAGAAAATGACAGGAATGGACAAAACCATTACATCAACATCTCTATCTCATTTTTTGTTGTTTTTTTTTTTTTTTTAAATGAATTTCATCTCATATTTGCAAATGTGGTCCATGTGTGACTTAACATGTCAAGCTTCTTGCTTTTAAGAAGTGTGTTGTACAATATATATACCACACATTTTGTTGTCTTTAAATTTTAAGTCTGTTTTTTTTTTTTTAATTTCATTTCCATGCTGGCATGGGTTGGACTGATATATAAATTCAGGCATGTGTGTGTAATCTTCCCAGAGCAGGTCTTCTAGATGGCTAGGTGCTGTCTTCTTTTCTCTGCTTCCAACACTCAGTATATGGTGCTCTTCTTTTTTTTTTTTTTTGTCCATCTTATCTGTCTACTAATCCACCTCAGCTCAGAACTGCAGGGTACATACACAACTCATTGTACCCTCGGCTTACATGTGGAGTATCATACTGGAGAAAAAAAGAGACCTTAAAAGCACCTCTATATGGGAAGGTGGGGAGGTCAATATATCGACCATATTGGAAGTATTTTAAGTTTTAGACATCAAACATAAAATGAAACACAGGGAACTAAGTAAACTATATCTGAATGATAAAAAAAAAAAGACTTTTTCACACTATTAATGAAGTGTCATTTATTTTTCATATATGGAATGTATGATTATGAAAAGCTTAAAAGGCAGCTTTCTTCTGAGTTCACCCCAAACCCACCAGGTAAACTTTGCCATTCATCATTAATAAAATAACTAGTCTAATTCTTGGGGTTGATTCTATAAACTAGATTCTTCCTTTACAAATCTGTGGCCTTGTTGTGCCCAATACTAGAAATCCTTACCATAAAAAATGTTTCTTAATTCAGATGTAGACTTATTTCTGTGATCTCACTTAGGTTTCATGTCAAAAACTTAATGATAAGCAGAACTTTTACTAAAACCTAGTATTTATTTGCTACAATTAAAATATAAAAATATATTTGTTCTTTTGGATCGTTTGTTTATTTTAAAACCAAGGTGGAAAATGTTTCAGGGAGTTACCTCTTCAGGCAACGCTCTGTATTAAGTTTGTGTATGACGTTTGAAATGCAATTCAAATAAAGAGTGAAGGCTGGAAAGAAATGAAGTGTGCATGCATGATGGTACAAATGGACTAAGAGAAAACAGGGTATAAGAGAGAGAGAGAAGACTGAACTGGTACAGACATGTGATGCATATGGGTAAAAAGTGCCAAGCATTCCAAATAGAAGAAACTCATAGAAAAGGATGACTTATGAAGATGTGGTGAAGGCCAAGAGGAACCTGAACCTTATGACAAAGGACTGTAACAAGGGGCTGTGATGAGGTTTGTCTATTTTTCTCTTTCTTTATAATCTCACATGGAAATTCAATAAGTTTCCTCATTGCTTTTTTTTAGGAGAGGTTCCTTGGGCAAGTGTCTTCTTCTATAGCCTCATGCCAACCAAAGCCTTGTGAGTAGATTTCGTAGACAGAAACTGAAAGAAGCCTGGCATATATATATATATATATCTATATGGGAGAATATACGAAAAAACAACAACAGACGAGGACAGGTGGTGTAAATAACAAAAGGATGTATTAGTATGACGCTCGGGAATACGGAAAGTTTTTGACGTTTCGAGCTACGCTCTTCAACAGAAAGAATATGGAGACAAAAAATTGAATAGTGTTCAGTCAACGGTCACATACATATTTGTGTGTGTGTCATGTACTGAAGTTGATGCAATTGACTAAACGTTCCCTCTAGAATTGTTTGCCTTCTACCAAAATTCCCCCCGCCATTGCTTGACAACAGATGCTGGTGTGTTTATGTCTTTGTAACTTAGCAGTTTGGCAAAAAAAAGATCGATAAAATAAGTACTAGGCTTACAAAGAAGTCCTGGGCTTGATTTCTTCGACTAAAACCCTCTAAGGTGGAGCTCCAGCATGGCTGCAGTGAAATGACAAACAAATGAATACCAATATGCTTACTCTGAAAATATGACAAATATAAAAACATATCTAAAAAAGACTGATTAGAATTTTCAAGTGAGTGGTCACTTGATAGATAATTTTATAATCTGAATAGTATTGTCTTTACATCCAAGGATAATCTCATCAGTGCCATCTTCATCAGTATCTGCTATATCCATCGTACTCACCCAGTCAGGTGTGGTGTATTGGCAGATTTTCTGTAAACAAAGTGAAGTGAAAGAAAATAAACAGGTTTGAAATTGAACCTTGAAAGCAATTTTGTTATAAAGTACATATATATATATATATATATATATATATATATA
>NC_068991.1:18013291-18014856 GCF_001194135.2 Octopus bimaculoides | reverse complement strand
AATTGCTTTATCTACCCTGGTACTATCAACTCGGATAGCTGGTCCCTCTATTGGGTCGACATACGGCAGGCTCTCTTTCTCCCATTCATTCTCTTTATTAAGCAATCTATCGTAGTGGCATCTCCAGACCTCTTTTTTTGCATCCTCATTTAGTGCAAGCGTACCATCATCCATGCGAACACATTTCTCTCCTACAACATCACTATTCTCTCTCCTACACTGTCTTGCAACACGAAATACCTCGAGTCTTTGGTCCTCACGGCACTGGTTTGAACACAATTTCAATCCACCAAATTCACTTGAAGCACTGGTTGACCTGGTACTATATAATACAAAACACTTGCCCAAGGTTCAGTGCAATGGGACTGAACCTGAAACCATGTGGTTACCAAACAAGCTTCTTAACCACAAAGCCATGCTTACACCTATTAGTAGTTAAAACAGAAGGTTTAAATGGATAACACCCAAAATTGAATCATAAGTCCTATGAAAATGAGGTTAGTAAACAAAATGAACTTACCCTGCCTTCTAAAAAGACTGTGATAGCATTGTAATAGCCTGAACATAGAACCAGATCTGAAGAACAATCTGGAAGATGAAGTGGTTGTAAGTCGAGTATTGGCTGAGATACTCTGGCATATTCATCGACAGATATCTGAAATATTATGCACCAAAGTTGAAGTTGTAATACATACAATGAAAGATGTGAGGTTACAGTAACCAGATCAAGTAGATCAAAATATGTATACTACTGAGAAAATACATATTTTGAAACTAATTTTCAAAGATACTTTTTTTTTACGTTATTTACATTATTTACATTTGACGGATATTCGTCCTCATCTTGTTTGTTGTCAACACAACGGTTGTAATGGATCCTCTCACGGACGAGGGCATGTCCTGCCCTTTCCGCTACTCTTCTAGCTTTATATGAATCCACTGGTGTCATTATATTCAAGCCAGGTGGTATTAGCTTTGAGTCTCTACATCTACACAGGAAAGTTAGATGGTTTGAAAGACGAGCTAGTTTTTGATGGAGTTTCTCTATATGTCTCCAATGAAGTCTAATGTAAATAATTCCTGATCTCTTAAATATAGAACTGGACTTTTTTTTTGTCTGTCATAACCTTTAAGCATTGAAACCAGCCATATACAACCAAAATATTCTACCGGTTTTATGTTCAAACTAGCCAGATTTGGCCTCTCTCATTTCCCTATAATGTCATTCTAAAAATAAACAGTCACATCCTTAAAACCTTGAAGCTACAAGATAATGCATGATTAATTCAAAATAATGTGAATAAATAAGCATTACATTTGGCAAAATCTGAATTTTGAGGGGTTAATCATCTAAGTATTGAAAAGTCACAGCTCTTACATTATAGGAATGTCTTTTCTAGTCATGCTTTACTTCAAATAGAGAAAGGGTTAACACAAGAGATGCAGAAAGAGTGCACATACTAGGCTTGGTGACAGGCAACAAGTGAAGGAATGCTACACACAGTGAGAGAAAAAGAATCAAAGACAGAGGAGGAGAGGAAGTAAATGATAGTAGTTATGGAAGG
>NC_068991.1:18006632-18013071 GCF_001194135.2 Octopus bimaculoides | reverse complement strand
CTAGGACTTATTCTTTGTAAGCCTAGTACTTATTCTATCAGTCTCTTTTGCCGAACCGCTAAGTTACAGGGACGTAAACACACCAGCATCAGTTGTCAAGTGATGTTGGGGGGACAAACACACATATATATATACATATATATGACGGGCTTCTTTCAGTTTCCGTCTACCAAATCCACTCACAAGGCTTTGGTCGGCCCGAGGCCATAGTAGAAGGCACTTGCCCAAGGTGCCACACAGTGGGACTGAACCCGGAACCATGTGGTTGGTAAGCAAGCTACTTACTACACAGCCACTTTCTTTCGAAAATTAGTTTTCATTTCATCATTTTGTATAAGCACCAATAAATTTGGTAAAAGTTAAATTATAATTACTGTGTGTATGCTATACTTCTTGATATAGCATGCATTTTAACCATGGTGGTAAAAGTATATTTCCAAAGTTACCTGTTGTATGGTGGGTAACACTCTAATGTGATCATAATGTCTCAGGAAAGAATTGGATTTTTGTAGGCAGGGCAATTGGCAGGTGACCTAGGTTTAGACCATGAGAGAGAGATAGTTGGATGATAACTGTAGCCATGGTTAGTATTGCTTGAGTATCCAGCCAGAACATTTGTGGCAGGACCTTCTGGGAGAATGTCTGAGGACTCTTGCACCCATACTCCACCGGGACAGTGAACTACAAAGATGTCTGGAAATAACTGAAGTATTTAAATCTTGGTGATTTTTTTTCTGAGTTCAAATCCTGTCAATGTCAACTGCTATTTTTCATTTTAAGTACCAGTTATATAATGGAATCAATATCACTAACTGTTCCTTTTTACTTATAAACCTATCATAATTATTATCATTAAGGCAGTGAGCTGGCAGAATTATTAGCTCGCCAGACAAAATGCTAAGTGGCATTTTGTCAATCTTTACGTTCTGAGTTCAAATTTCATCAAAGTCAACTTTGCCTTTAATTCTTTGAAGATTGATAGAATAAGTACCAGTAGACCCATTCCCTAAAATTTCAGGCTTTGTGCTTATAGTAGAAATTATTATTATTATTATTATTATTATATTATTATTAGGATTGTGGATTGGCAGACTCATTAGAGTGTTGGATAAATATACTTTAGTCTTTACATTGCAAGTTCAAATTCCACTAAGGTCTAGTCTGCTTTTCATCCCTCCAGAGCAAATAAAACGTACCAGTCAAAAATTGAGGTTCATTTGATCGACTGACCTGTTAATTTATGACTTTGTTAGAGACTTTGTGATAATAAAGGTTGATGGATTAGCAGAATTGTCACAGTATCGGCAGAAAAAATGCTTTGCAGTATTTATTCTGGCTCTTTACATTCTGAATTCAAATGTGGCTGAGGTCATATTTGCCTTTCAATGTACTGGCATGAATAAAATAAAGTACCATTCAAGAACAGCAGTCAATTAAATCAACTACCCACCCACAAATTTCAAACCTTGTGCTTTCAATAGAAAATTATTTTTATCATCATTATGGAATGGCCATTATGTGTTCAATTCCCACTAAGATCAACATTTCTTTTCCCTCCTTCCTGGGAGCCAGTTTGATTAACTGTATTGTACCCCAGTACTTATATTGGTTTCAAATTTTGGCTCAAGGCCAGCAGCTTTGAGAGAGGGGCTAAGTCAATTAAAATGACCCCAGTCATCAACTAGTACTTATTTTATCAACCTTAAAAAGATGAAAGACAAAAAAAAGGCCACTAAGCATCTTGCTCAGCATGCTAATGATTTTGCCAGCTCACTGCCTTAAATCTCCAGTACTTATTTTAAAAAGTATTTCAGATTTGGATGCCAGGCCAGCAATTTGGTGGGGATAGTTGATTACATCTACTGGTTGTACTTCACTGGTTATTTTATTGACCCCCAAAAGGATGAGTTGATTTCAGTGGGATTTGAACTCAGCATGTAAGGAACCAGATGAAATGCTGCTAAGTAATGTAGTCCAACATGGTAACAATTTTGCCAGATTGCTGACACATATCAACAGTTATCATTAATGTGATTGAGTAAAGAACCTGGGAAGTGCATGAATGATGTACAACATTTCATCATGCATATTCAAAGTCCGTTTTCCATGTTGGTGTTAGTTAGCTTGACAGTAACTGGCTAGGCCAGGGGTTGCTCCAGGTTCTATAGTCTGTTTTGGTTTGGTTCCTATAGCTGGATGCCCCTTCCTAATGCCAACCATTTTACAGAGTATGCTAAGTGCTTTTTACATGGTACCATCACCAGTGTTTTTTTAGATGGCACCAGCAGCCACACAATATTTAGTTTTATAAATTAATTGCTATTATTTTTATATGCAAATGACATTAGGCATTATAAACACCAAAGTAGGCCTGTTGCTATTTTTACTTTCTTTCTCAAATTGGTTTAAAAACATCAATTTAGAAAAAAGCAAAAGAAAAAAACCAACAGGAAAACATAAAAACAACTCACTGTAAAATTGTGAAGGAAGTATATTGCACCATTCTCAGTGCCAAGGAGGACTTGTGTATTTTCTGGTGGGTCAGAATCTCTGGCTATGTCACCATTGGGTTGTGCTTGGTAACCTAATATATTGCTGTTTACAAATGAACCTTTACACATCTGGAAAAAAAAAACAGAAGCTCATTAATTGGAATAAACAGAATATCATCAAAATTATCATCATTTCAATGTCTTCCTTTCCATGCTGGAATTTGTTGAGGCAGATTTTCTATTGCTCTCTGTCCTTCCTCTCACCAACACTCAACTATTTTTAAGCAAGGTAATATTATTTCTCCATAAACAGTCGTGTTTTCCAAAGAAGATTGCAAAAGAACCTCACCAATATAACAGTGATGCTTGTGTACAGTAATCACATGAAGTCAAGACAAGGGTACACACACACACACACACATATATATATATATATATATATATATATATATATATATATGACAGGCTTCTTTCATTTTCTGTCTATCAAATCCACTCACTAAGTTTTGGTTGTCTTGGTGTAAAAGCAGAAGACATTTGCCCAAGGTGTTGCTTAGTGGAACTGAACCTGGCATCTCAATTTCTATAAATATCAAAAGCTAAAACTCAGTCCATTACCTATCATTGACTATTCTTAACCACAACATGCCACTAAATATCATCATCATCATCACTTAGACTCCATTTTCCATGCTTGCAAGTTGGAGAGCTGCACTAGGTCCCAGTCTGATTTGGCTTGGTTTCTATGGCTGGATGCCCTTCCTAACGCCAATCACTTTCTAGAGTGTGTTGGATGCTTTTATTGTGGCACAAGTATGAGGACTTCTTACGTGCTCTGGTATGGGTGCTCTTTACATGGCCTGGCACCAGTGCTTTTCATGTGGTGCCAGCACAGGTGCTTCTCAAGTGGAACTGGTATAGGTACTTTTTACATGGTATCAGTATGGATAATTTTTACATTGGATAAAACAGGAAAAGTGGATTAATCATTGTAACAATACTGGTACTTTTATAGGAAGTATAAAGTTAAAATTCTGTTGATTTTATCATTGATTTTTTTTTCCAGTTTTTTTTTAATGAAATGAGTCAGTTATATATCATTATAGTCCACTAATACAGAAACTAACAACAACAATCCACTACAACTAAATCAGCAGAGTGACACGACATCCCAACAATGACCAGAAGTAGAACCCACTTTATAAGTAGACCCTTAGATACAAGACAGTAAAAGAGATACTTACAGCCACTATAACACCTGGTGCCGTCAGTAGGTTCACAATAGAGCCATCTCGTAACACAAATATTTGCTTCATGTTATCTGATATGAGCACATAGCATGACTTGTGGCCATGTTGATCAACGAAGTCCACAGACAAGAGGCTTTTCACAATTATCTCACCCTTCAGTTCCTGCAGAGTAAACCAATGCATAACAAATGAATAAATAGGTAATAATCGTTTTTAATTTATGTGCAATGTCAGCAATTTTGAGGGGAGGGTTTAGTTGATTACATCAACCAGTACTTGATTAATACTTATTTTGCTAACCCCAAATGGAAGAAAGGCTAAGTTGATCTTGATGGAATTTGAAATCTGGATATAAAATGCCAGAAGAAACACAGTTAATTACTTTCTTCAACATATGATTCTGCCAGTTCATTACCTTAATAATGACAAGAAGAAAAAGAATTATAATAATAATCCTTTCTACTAAAGGCACAAAAGCCTGAGATTTTAGGAGAGAGGGCTAGTCAATTACATCGAGAGCAGTACTTGACTGATACTTATTTATTGAGCCCAAAAGGATGAAAGGTAAAGTCAACCTTGGTGGAATTTGAACTTAGAACATAAAGACTGACAAAATGCTGCTAAGCATTTTGTCCTGCATGCCAGCAATTCTGTCAGCTTGCTGTCATAATAATAATAATAATAATAATAATAATAATTATGATGATTTCAGTTACAAATTTGTGGTGGGAGGAAAAACCAGCTATATCAACTCAGCACTTAAGTGGTACTTTATTTATCAACCCCATAAAGATAAAAGTCCAAGTTGACTTTGGTGAGATTTGAACTCAGAATATAAAGAGCTTCAATTACAATGATTTCTAATATAGGTACAAGGAAATAAATTTGTTTCTATCAATCCATTGCATGACTTGTACTTAATTTATTAACTCTGCAAGGACAAAAAGGTGAAATTGACTTTAGCAGGATTTGAACTCGGAATGTAAAAAAAGCTAAGTAAATGTCCACAAGACATTTTGTCAGCTAATCTCCCTGCATTGCAGTATTGCAGTCTGTCGTCCTACCCAGAAAAGACTAAGAAAATGTACATTAGAACAATGGTAAATGAGAACGATCTACTGATCATTCTTGTTTTTTATCCTTTGCCATCAGAAAGATACCTTGTAGTATCTGTATCACAATTCAAAGTCTTTGTTCTGAGTTCAAACTTTACTTCCAGTCAACTTGTAGCAGGGAAATAGAGCTTTCAGGAATAAGCTATGGATGAGAGGTCTCCAATGTCAGACAGAGCAAAACATTGATTGATGCATCATCTCAGTTGCATCAATGCATCAAAAAGGAAAATTAGCAGAGCTGCACTGAAGTAGGATAAATGCTGAAACAGGAAAAATACAGTGCCTTCTTTGATAATACAAAATGCATAGTGGCATTTCATCTGACATGCTAATGATTCTGCCTGGTTTACCTTATAATGATAATAATAATAATATTTTCATGTGATGAAAATATATACATTACCTTCGTGCATTTGTTATTAAGGTTTATCTTCCATAGTTCCTCTGAAACTTTGCTGGCACAGACAATACCAAACTCATCACTTGTCACAATGGCTAAATCACCGGCTGAGGATAAGAATCACCAAAAGAAAAACAAACAAAAAAAGAATCCCATTAGAGAATACCATTAAAATTGTTTGAAGAATACTGGTGTAGATTAATTAAATCTTAATTTATTGCAGCATATGATATAAACTATTGTGCATTTGTGAAAATATTTTTAGTTTTAGCTGACAAACTCTCAAGGTCAAGAAAATATAGCAAGCTCGGGTCACAACATCCAACCCATGCCAGCATGGATAACAGACATTAAATGATGATAATGTTGATAATTAGAATACACACTGTTTTTTTTTTTAATTCTAACCCTAACTTCATGTAATACATTATGTAGAAAAACAAAATAATGTTTTATTTCAGATGTGTCGAAGCAATAGCAGCCTGGAAGAACAGACATAAATACAACAATTGATAAGCATGAATTATTCTGTCTTAATTTTAACTGCAATTAGATATGGCCATATGGGTAAACATTGTTTTGCAAAGGTACTTTATTTGGAACCTTGCATGGACTGGTACTTTATTTTATCGACCCCAAAAGGATGAATTGAATTCAGGATGTAAAGAGCTAGAAGAGATGCTCCTTAAGCATTTCGTCTGATTCACTTACAATTCTACCAGTTCACTGCCTTCATCATTATCATTTAACATCCATATTCCTTGCTGACATGGGTTGGACCTTAATAATCCACTGTATGGAACCTTGATCAATTGTTTATTATCATCATGATGAATACTCAATATTTATTAAGATATTAGAAAAATCGGATCTTTTTTAAAACGGGGGCCACATTTTTCATTAATGTTTTACGTAGTGTTTTTGGTACCGAAAGACTTTCAAACTTCGTATACTTATCTATTTTGTGTTATAGAACAGAAAAATATTTTTGTATTCGAATTTATTTCATGTAAAAAATTGTCTTATTTTGATAATTTCAACCAATCACTGACAAGTATTCAGTTGTTTATATTTACTCCTTTGGCTGATTAAGCCATAGCTTCGTTTTATTTGCTTTTTTCTTTTTAAATTTGCTGTTTTATCCTAACCCTAACACCGATAGAATTGTTTCAGAATCGTTTG